>NW_015152305.1:14751-16944 GCF_000732505.1 Cyprinodon variegatus
ATTAAAGGTATGTTCCACCAGATTCGCCTTCTGCCAGCTGACAAACCTGTTCTGCACTTCATTTGGCGGGACATGAAGAGAACAGAGGAGCCAAAGATCAATGAATGGCAAGTTTTTCCCTTTGGCACCACATGCAGTCCTTTTTGTGCCATCTACCCCCTGCAGCGGCACATCCAGGATATTTGTGAGTCTAACAGCCATCTCGTCAATTGTGTTGAACAGTCTTTCTATGTGGATAACTGTCTCCGCAGCACCCACTCGAAGGAGGAAGCAAAGGATCTGGTGGATGGACTAAGTCAGTTACTCATCACAGGGGGCTTTGAGATGCGGCAGTGGGCTAGCAACAACCCAGAGGTCATTGAGCACCTTCCATCTGACATGAGATCTGAGAGCAGTGATCTGTGGCTTTCCCAATCCAGCATGGACCTATAGGAGCCAACTCTAGGGTTACGTTGGGATTGCCTCCGCGACTCCCTGAAGTACAAACATAGAACAGTGGAGAGAACCGAGCCCACATTAAGGAATGTCTATAAGGTACTTGCCTGTCAATATGATCCCCTAGGTTATATTGTACCTTTTACCACCAGAGCCAAGATTCTGGTTCAGGATCTTTGTAAAGGACAGATCGGCTGGGATGAGCCAATTCAGCCACAGAGTCTCCGTGACAGATGGCTCGCCTGGGAACAAGAGATTCCAGAACTCATCCACATGGAAATCCCCAGATGTTATGCACCAGCTTCTGCAGACTCACCATCATCAACCAGAGACCTGCACATATTCTGTGATGCTTCTGAGAGAGCCTATGGGTCTGTCGCTTACCTGAGAACAGAAGACAGTCAGAATAAAATCCATGTCTCCTTTGTTCTGGCCAGGTCACGTGTGGCACCAAAGAAGCAACTCTCCATGCCACGGCTAGAGCTGAGCGCTGCCCTCACTGGTGCACAGCTAGCCAGTGTTCTTTACACTGAATTCACCTTACCCATTAGGAAGATAACACTCTAGTCCGACTCTACTACAGTTCTACACTGGATCAGGTCGGAATCTTGTCACTATAAAGTCTTTGTGGGTACCCGAGTGGCAGAGATACAGAGCCTAACGGACATGAACAACTGGAGGTATGTGGACAGTGCTAACAACCCTGCCGATGACATCACCCGGGGTAAGACCCTGAAGGAGCTGTCCCGACCACATCGTTGGCATAAAGGCCCTGAGTTCCTGTGTCACACAGAGGATTACTGGCCAACCAGTCCATCATCCTATCCAGAGACAGATGATGGCGAGCTAAAGAAATCATCCTTCTGTGGACATGTAACTTTTGACACCTGTCCGCAACTCCCTGATGTGAGCCAGTTCTCCACATGAAAGGACCTGATGCAGACAACCGCACGGTCCCTTCACGGGGCGGCTGAGCCAAACTCTGAGCCACCTAGTAAAGCAGCTGACTACATCAAGGCAGAGAACCTCCTCCTTAGAAGGGCGCAGTGGGAATCATTCCCAGAGGATGTCAAGGCTCTCATGTCCGACCGACCTTTACCAGCCTCCAGTCGTCTGGGTTCCCTTTCTCCAGAGTACGACAAGGACACAGGACTAGTCAGGGTCGGAGGGAGGTTACGGAGAGCAGAGCAGTTACCACAAGACACCATCCACCCAGTTTTGCTGGATCCCAAGCATCCACTAACCAACCTGATCATTCAGGATTTCGATGAGACCCTCCTGCATCCTGGGCCCGAAAGGGTCTTAGGTGAGCTGCGTCGTCGGTTCTGGATTCTGCGGGGAAGGGAAGCAGTAAAGAAGTGTCAGATTCGTTGCATGCAATGCCAGGCATGGCGGGCTAACCCTTCTGTTCCTAAGATGGCAGATTTACCACCTGCGCGTCTACGCCTCTACAAACCACCATTCTACTCAACTGGAGCTGATTGTTTTGGTCCATTTACAGTCAAGATTGGACGGCAAACGGAGAAATGCTGGGGCATCATCTTCAAGTGTATGACAACCCGCTGCGTGCACTTAGACCTCCTAGAGAGCCTAGACACCAATGCTTTTCTGATGTCTCTACGACGTTTCATCTCTCGAAGAGGCAAACCTTTCGAGCTCTTGTCTGATAATGGGACCAACTTCACTGGTGGAGCCAGAGAGCTACGTGAGGCCTTCGAGGCAATGGGCCCTCAACTGAAGGAACAGTTGGCAGCACAG
>NW_015152305.1:18905-21711 GCF_000732505.1 Cyprinodon variegatus
GTCAAAATTTTGGTGTCGATCATTCGATTTCATCCTGGACACTACAGAAAATGGGCTAAAAGTGTTAAAAACCGGAATTTTCCTTTAATAACCAATAATAAACGATCGAGATGCTTGTTCTTTTCTTTACTCACCTGGTTTTACTGAAAGCTTCTCAGCTGTTTTCTGCTTCAGGTCCTTTACGGTTAGTCGCTGAAAATCTTTCTCATCGTCGCACAGGTGTATTGTTGTCTTTTTCTCGTTTAGGCCAGTAAAAATTACCTGGTATGTCATGGTTTGATTTTTGCTTTTTCTATCAGAAGAACAGTGTTCTTTCTGGATTCAAGTGTTAGTGAGATGAAAGCAACAGCTGATGATTTTTGTATGTGAGCGGACCAAACGTCACGGAGGGCTTGGTTCTTTCGTTTTATTAGGCGATATGACAGGCTGTAAGAGAGAAGATTAATTTTAAATTAAATAAATAAAACACATTATTGATAGGTTATGAAATATAAAAGAGCTAAATTTCCCTCTAAATAAAACAATATATTTAAGAAAATGCATGTTGAGCTTATTTCGTAATTTATGCACAGAGGCCGAAATATTGATGGTGTAGTAGCTAATTTTTCCAGATGCTTTGAACGCAACACTCATGTGGGGGTGACGTATGTGCAACCGAAATGATTCGGATAGTTTTGTTTCTGCTCACAACGACTATAAAATCTTAGCTCTCTTATTGGCTAGAAGATTACGTTCTGTGTTGGACTCCATCATAGATAAAACACAATCAGGTTTCATGAACAAAAGGCATATGGGAAACAACATTAGACTCATTTTAGATATTTTGCATTACCCAGAACTGGTAGAGGAGGGTGGACTAATGCTGTTTGTAGACTTTTACAAAGCATTTAACACAGTTGAACAACTTTTGTCTGATCATACTAAATCAAGTGAGATAAAAGACATCAATATATTAGATAGGGAGCTTATTGTGTCTCAACTGGCGGATGACACCATTCTCTTTCTTAAAGATGAAAATCAAGTTTCTATTGTAATAAATACCATGGAAAATTTTTCTATGGCCTCCGGCTTAAGGCTGAATAATAATAAGTGTGAAGTCATGGCAATAAAGGAATGCAAGAAAACTTCCATTTGTAATATCCCAGTTAAAAATGAACTTGTTCACTTAGGTATCACAATTACTAAGGACCAAAAAAAAAAACTTCATTGAATTTCGACCCCATTATTCAAAGAACCAGAGAAAAGCTGAACCAGTGGCTCTTACGGGATCTGTCCCTCAGAGGCAGAACCCTACTCTCTAAGGCAGAAGGTTTATCACGGTTAACATATCCAGCTCTCTCTCTTCATGTGGACAAAAAATATATTACTGAGATTGACAAGCTCCTTTTTAATTTCTTATGGAAAAATAGAACCCATCATGTGAAGAGGTCTGTTCTAACATATCCCAATGAAAAGCGTGGATTAAACTTTATCGATTTCTGTACTCTAAATAATACCTTTAAAATAAATTGGCTGAAACACTTCTTTAAAAACCCTAACTCTATTTGGAACATCATACCATGTCATTTGCTGTCAAAAGTGGGTGGTTTGAGCCTTTTCTTAACCTGTAATTATGATATCGATAAAGTCCCGATAAAAATGTCAGCCTTTCACCACCAGGCCTTCCCTTCATGGTCTCTTATTTTCAAACACAACTTTTCACCAAAAAAATATATCATTTGGAATAATAAATACATATTGTTTAAACATAAATCTTTATTTATTGATTATTGGTTTAATAATAACATTATTTTGGTTGACCAATTATTTAACAAAGAGGGTCCTCTTTACTCTTATAAAGAGTTTCTAGAAGAATACAAAATTTCTGTGTCTCCTGTAGATTATGCCAAAGAGTTTGGAGCAATTTCTTCTGGTATTTGCATGTTATTTAAAGCTCAACCAAGATTGGACACACAACAACAAACCTTATCAGTACTGACTGACACTCAAGTTGGTAAGATTTGTTTTTCTTGTAATAATGGTAAGAACAATAAAATAATTAGATCCCTGTTCAAAGCAGACTTCATTACAGTTCCATATGTGGTTCCATACTGGAATAAATTTGTGCAAAATATTGATTGGAGGAAGGTCTGGCTCTTACCCAACCCATATTTGCTGACCAACAAAATTAAAGAAATATAATTTAATATAATTCAAAAGTTTTACCCTTCTAATGATCATATTGTCAAAAAGTTTTTAAAAAGACATTGATGTATTGTGCACTTTTTGTTCTATGAGTGTTGAAACAGTAAACCATTTGTTTTGGCATTGGTCTTTTGTCTAAAATCTCTGGTCTGACATTTGTAAGTTTATTGCAAAAAAAATTTAGAAAGATTTTAAGTTATTTTGGAAGGATGTCCTTTTTGGACTTTATGACCTCAACAGTACTAAGACTAGACCAAATGGAATTTTCCTTTTTAATCTGATTATTCTCTTGGCAAAATTCTACATTCATAAATGTAAGTTTGCACATTCCAAAATATCTTTTATTTCTTTTAACAATGAGGTCAAGCAATATGTCAACACGATTAAGTATTCTCTTAATCAAAAGGCAACAAAAACTGTAAATGTGTGTAAACAAATTAATATATTTTTGTAAATTAGCACTTTCCCTGGCAAAATGTGATGATGTAAATTTTCATTTTTGTTTTATGTTAAAACACCAGCAATGTTGGATACTGCACAGTGCAATATTTTCACAATGGAGACAAATGTTCATGTGTTCATGTAAACTGTGCAATTGTTGAATAAAAAATAAATAAATGAA
>NW_015152305.1:22663-30217 GCF_000732505.1 Cyprinodon variegatus
TTGTTAAGTTGTGTTCTCATGTGAATATATATATATATATTTTTGTTATTTTATTATTGTTCTTCCTAGCCATTATGCGGCCATGTAACGTTTTCACTTGTGTGTGATATATGTGTGTCATATCAAGCACTTTATTGTGAAAGGACGCTACAGGAAATGAACCCTTTTTTGTATGTGCTTTACTTCCGTTGTTGTTAAGCTAACGCTGCACGGTGTACTATGGCTGCTGTTATCAGTTATTGAAAATCTACTTTACATGAAGAAAAATAAATACACTTTAATTCAAAGGAAACCTCAGTCATCTTTATTGATCCGTGGATGAAGAAAACATCCTACTAATCGAAATGGAAGGAGAAGAACAAAGTCAAGAAAATGTGACACACCCAACAAAAACAAAAAAACCTGTGTAACTTAACCCAACATAATAAATACCAAATCAGATTTGCCCTTATAATTTTAAACTATCTTTTAGTTGTCACTTTGCCAGTTTCTGATGGTCCCATCGGTTTTCCCATCATGCTTCCAGTCATTTCCCAGTTAAAATCTTTCACTTCCAGATATTTTTTCTGCAGCTTTCACTACAATTTTTATTTTTTTCAGTTTTTTTGTCATCTGTGCAGTACAATTGATGACTTCGACCATGAATAGAACAAAATCTTTCTTTTTAACAATTAGTGAGTCTTCTTCAATTTTTGGACATTTTTCGAGAGGTTTTGAATTGACTATGTGTTGAACTTTTGGTTTGTTTTTTCCTAACTAAATGGGATGCTTTTGGCAGGTTCAGCGTAAATAATTTCGAGCTCAAATTTCAATTTTTTAATTTCTACAGACCTTTTGCTTGCTTCACAGCCACGATAAGCAGCAGTATTTTCTCCACCACAGTTACACCATTTGATTTGAGCTTCTTTTTCACACTTTCTGTATTCATGTTCTCCTGCACATCTTCCACACCTCTGTTTCCCTTTACAAACTGCTGCTATGTGTCCGAATTTTTGGCATTATAAACATCTCAATGGTGGAGGATTGTAAATGTTGACATTGTAGCTGATGTAACCAATGAATACTTTGCTGGGTAATTGCTCTTCCTCGAATTCAATTAACACCGATAAACTGTCTGATCTTTCTCCGTTTCTTGTTGTTATTAACCGTTTTACTTCTTTTACTTTTGCACCACTCATGTTTTCTAGAATTTCTTTTTCAGGCAATCTTAGAGGAACTCCTCCAATGACTCCCCTCTGATCTTTTTGTTTTTCATTAAGCTGCACTGAACTATTATCCCGTCAATTTTGTCGATCCGAATGGCTTAACCTTGCTGGGCGCTGTCTCTGCAGTTAATTAACAGGTCTCCACTGTACAGGATTCTGGCACCTCTGACTTCTTCTACTAGTTTATTTATGGTTTTTGTTAAGTGAACCGGATTCCAATTTGTAAAAGAGTCTGCCTGGTTAACAACATTGAATATGACTTTGTATTCATTTTGCTTTGCTGTGGAATGTATGGATTGATCATCCCTTGATTGTTCTTAACTGGACTCCCCTTCAACTGATCTCTGCTTTTTCCGCTTTTTCTCATTTTTTGACGTTGCTATCTTCCAACCTTCTTCATTATCACTATTTCCCTCTTCCATCCCACAAGAATCGCTTCCTGTTTCCTCACTGCTCACGGCCCAGGACATTTCTCCATAAGCGACTTTGAAACACGCGCCATGCACCAAAGAACCATTCACACCCCTTCACCCTGCCATGTTTCCCAGATTCATGCCCTGTTTCTCTACCTTCACGTTTGTTTTACAGCATTAACAGGCTCATTAGCGCATATAGGCACCAGGTGTGCCGAGCAAGCTATGAGAGTCGGCTCCGTTTGGTGTGCAGTAGATTCTGTCGGATGAGCGTTGGGAGCTGTGCTGCTACACTAGGATTTGGATCTGGATATTCGATTGTTGTAACTAGGGGGGAACGAACCCTGCCCAGATCAGAACAGAGCAGAATGCTGTGCCATGATNACCTATATATACAGTACGATAAAAATGTAGAATGATAATCCCTATGGTCTAATGTAATAAAAAAAGTGATTTAAAAAAAATAGAAAAATATTCGGTCTCAGCTGGGACCGAACCCTCAACCTTCAGATCTGCAGACCACTCACTCTACCCTCAATGCTAACTGCTGCAGTTTGCTAATTGATCTTTCTAATCCTGACTCATGGGACGCCGAAATGGGCTGAGAACTCCCTGAGAACTCTCATTATTATTATTATTAAACAAGTTGCATTGGCAAAAAGGAATTGCTACTTCAATAAAAAGACTAGGTTTTTATTTTTTTCATTTACTAACAATCTGTTGTTTTGCAATGCTTTTATTTGTAGCCTGGACAAAACAAGGATGTATGTGAAGAGCTTAAGAGAAACTTAGTCCTTCATCTTTCTTTAGTCCAAAAGGAGATGGAAAAAGCTTCCTGTGTTTTTGAAAAACACCTGCAAAAAGGGGTTGAAAACTCCAAAAGGTCATGTGAAAAAAAGCTGAATCATATTTTATTTCCTCGGGTATGTTTTTTTTTTTTAACAGTAATCTATCTGGTAATCATTAGATTGAATTTTGTCAAATTTAAATTTTTTAAAATTTTAATTAAATTTTAAGGGAAGGAGTGGTGGTACCTATCAAGGAACATTAAAAAGTGTTGTCAAAAAAGGTGGCATCCACAAACCAAATACTGGAAAAGAAATAAACCTCAACATGAAACTTTCATCATTCCTTGACTGACAGCATTGATGAGGAATTCAGGAAGACATTCCTGTAAGATCTTTATAATCATATGAAAGATTTTCCACTCTAGTAAACTTAAGAGAATATAATAGGTGCCATTTTTAAAGATTTCTTTATGTCAAAATGTTTCAGAAAGGAACAAGAAATTGGTCCATTTAATGGTGCCATTAACAACTTTTCACTTGACACTGAAAAACTGAAGCTGAAGTACAAAGATGTACAATTGCAGCAGATATTCCTTGGGACAGAGGTACAGTAAACGATGAAAGAAAATAAAATTTATTAGCAGATTTCAATAACACTAGTTGAGATTTCCAATTTCTCTTGTGTTTTGAGAAAAATAATAAGGATGGCCTACTGTATGTTGTAGTGGTGAAACACTTTTCATTTCTCTTAGGAAGAGAAAGTGAAGACAACACTGAGCAGAATGATTTAAGACCAGAAGAAAAAAGTCTACCTCAGCCTGACAGAGACAATTGAGCAAAAGATGCAAGAGTGCTACAACAGTAAGAAATGTAATCAAAATCTCTCATTTATATTTAAATTAGATATATCTTAATTCTTTCTATGCCATTTGTAATCTATCTCTAATTAACCGTTTTTGTAGCTGCAGCAGCATACTCGGGTACCGGTATGCTGGAGAAAATGAGAGAAACCCTAAAGAAGCATGTTCATGGATTAAAAGACACAATGTTTGAGGATGCTAAAAATGCCATGTTGGATCATCTCCTGGGCTCAAGGGTTTGTCCATCAACTGATTTTGAAACAGTGTTTATGTTGCACAGACTAAATTAAATCTGACATTTACAAATATATCAAGATCAAAACCTTCCACAATCAGGAAATATACGTACAAAGCCATAATAAGAAATATATCTGTTTTGGAATCCATATTCTTTACCCTTTCACAAGATTCCAAGATCATAAAAAAAAAAATGCCCACTGCATCATAGATCATTTTTAATCATTAATAGAGGCTATTAGGACCCAGCAGTGGATCTTTAACCTGGTTCTAAGGACCCAACAGCCAGCATGTTTTAGATAAGTCTTTGCCTCAACAAACCTAACATAAATAAATGGTGATTAACAAGTTTCTGCAGTCTTTGTTGGCTGCTGACGAAAGAATGCAATCATTTAATTCAGGTGTGTTGGAGCAGAGACAGAGCAATGGAGCAGATACTACAGTATCATATTCAGGACAGTGGTCCTGGGGATTATTTGACAACCACTGCAAGATAATATCCCTAAAATAGATTTAACATTATTACCAAGTACAAAAAATGTTGCCCTTCTGAGGCTTTGTGAAGGCAAATTTGTGTTTTGCATGGTCCAATACTGTGTCACAAACCTAAAAAAAATATGTACCAGTTTAATAATAGGGAAGCTATTAGTCAGCTTTTTGTTTTTCAATATAACAACTATTTATTTTCTGAGAATGTGTTTAGTAAGAGCAACTATGCAAATGAACAAAAAATTTGAAAAAGTACACTATATTCTATTATTTTCCATGTGAATCCCAGATTGTTCATGCTTCTTTGCCTTTTCTAAAAAGTGCTTTAAATCAGTCCTACCTGTCTTTATCCATGCTGGGTCAGATCCTGATGTTTGAAAAAGGAGGCATGGAAAGTAGAATAATACATTAGCCTCACTGGATCCTATTGGCCAAGCCTTGTCACTAAACCAGGTCCTGGAAAAACACAGAGTTGACCGTCTTTTTCCATTCCACAACTCTACTGGTCTATTAGCCCCACTACGACTGTTACGACAGTTCCTGCCACCTTGGGGCGCACTTCTCCTGTGCCACGAGCCATCCTATACTTCTGTATTACAGATGAGCCCCTGCGCATGTACAACTTTTAACAGTCTAAGGCCAAAGAT
Source organism: Cyprinodon variegatus (assembly GCF_000732505.1). Taxonomy (NCBI): domain Eukaryota; kingdom Metazoa; phylum Chordata; class Actinopteri; order Cyprinodontiformes; family Cyprinodontidae; genus Cyprinodon; species Cyprinodon variegatus. Next base: position 27,303 of record NW_015152305.1, read on the forward strand.
TTTAGCACCCTAGGGCCAATCCAACGAAAAACGAAACAGCTTTACTCATCATTAAAGATTAAATATTTATTTTGCACATCTAAAAAATATATATCAATATGTTTCATAATATTTTGATTTTGTAATATAATTTTTACTTATTTTTTTTATTTCTTAATCAAGGTCATTAGGAGGGTGGGGCGGCGTCCTAGCGCCCTCTATTGGTCAGCCGCCCCTTCATTCACAGATAATATTGCACATAAAGTTATCTTATGGAAGTAGAGTAGATCAGAGCAGCAGCAGTAGCAATGATATGAATATTGCTTATTATATATACTGTAGCATCAGCTGAATAACCTTTACATATGAGAGTTTTTCCACTGTGTTTGTTTTAATTTTAATGCATTTGCAACACCTCCCAGACAATAAAAACAGCTGAGTCTGAACTGTGCTTGATAATTTTGTGAGCTTATTTGAGGGTGGTTTAAATGAGGAGAGGAGAGAGAGCAGCCAACAATCTTCTGTTCTGCATTGACTGCTGTATGAACCACAATCTCTTTAGTCTTTGTATTGTTTAGTTCCATGTTGTTGTTTGAGCACCAGGATTGGAGCTTCAGGACATCCTCTTTGTAAGCTTATAGTCTTTAAATTCACTCTACTAAAGTCTTCAGCAATAAGAGACACCAACATGGTGTGCCTGCTACTGTTTATTAATCATGTTCAGCAGGAAGAAGATCACTTGTAGAATGATCATCTTGTAGAATTAATTGTGTGGTAACCAGTGACTGTCTATGCTGTTACATCAGTGTTTAAGCAAATATGTATAGGGCCCTGTGTTGCAGAGAACGGCCCACTAGCCCAACACCTTTTACGACTCAGAACAGAGGAAACAGTATTCAAGGCAAGACAGACAGTGGGATTACTGCAAAAAGCATTTATTAAAAACAGGCAGATCTGCAGATCTGCAGTGGATGGGCATCTAGAGCAGTAACCTCTGCAGGAGAGAAACATGGGGTAGTGACTACGATAATCTGAAGGGGGATGATTATGAACAAGTGAGTCACTAACCTGGTATACTGTAATAGTTCAGTCCATAGCCAGAGAACAAGGTAGGATCTAGCTGTTGGGCTGCCAACAAGATGTCCCAGATGCTGAAGCCCCGCAGAACATGCAGGAGTATGAAACCAGGTCGTGGCAAACAGATCAGAACAGGAACACGCAGGCTAAAAGATCCAAGACTCCAAAGACAGTTCAGGCAAACAGTTCAGACGGGAACAGGCAGGCTCTGTGGTTAAGAAGCAGAACAGGTTATCAGTGCCAAGATCATGACAACGCTACAGTCAGGGATCCACGGGTTCCACCAGGTTTCCGTTATTAAACACAGCAGTCTTATAGAGCAACTCCCCACAAGCTGTAGTTTCAAGTTGCCTGTTCTGTGAGTAATGGATTAGATATTTCATAAGGCTGTCAGATGACTGTGTGGCACTGTTGATTGCTTCTAAAAGGTTGGATTTCTTTTCAAATGTACAGTCTTAGATTGGGATACTTCACAAAAATATTGCAAGTGTAAATTATTTTGCCTTCAGCTTTAGATCTCTATGCAATAATGAAGGTTTTATGCTTAATTAGAAGGAAGTCCTGGAAACAATGGATACTTTGGAAGGAACTATTGCACTCTCGCTCAAGGCTGATGACCAATCAGTTTCTAGGTAAAGCAAGAGTATTTGTGTTAAAGATATGGACTGAACAGTATTTAGTACATATTTTATGCCACTAATAATCAGATATTACTTTGTTAGATGTTTCAAAAGAACTTGAAAGGGTTATGAAATATACAAGGAGGTGAAGAAGAGCTTAAATTAGCAAACATAATGAAGAGGGTAAAACTTCAATTTTACTTTTGAACATTGCTTTAAATATTAGTATATGTGACAAATTTGTTTTGAATAATGATTTCTTTCAGATATCAAATCCACTGATGCAATAATACTGGTCGTCATGGCGAATTTGGAAACATCATTTATTTAGCAACATAATTGATTTGAAACTGACTGTTGTTATACGTACGTACGTACTTACGTACTTACTTACTTACTTACTTACTTAGGCAACCCCAAAACACATACAGATAAAACCATGCCCACATACATACACTCTCACCTAAGGACAATATTATAGTCAGATTTTTGGACTGTGGGGGGAAGGTGGAGAACCCAAATACCACATGCAAACTCCATGTATAAACATTCTAGGCCAGGAATCAAACCAAACTGCTCTGCAAACTGTGCCACGTTACAGTGGTCTAACTTTAATTATTACTAAATAGTGAAAGTAATTTTTATATGATCATCAGATAATTATTGATTAAAGGTTTTTGTTTACTTTATTTTGAAAGATTGGAGTTTTTTTGTTTTTTTTACTATTTTTTTAATGTTTAATTTTATGACATATTTTCTTGTTAATTTTTTACTTGTTTGGTGTTACTTGCAGAATTTGATATTTTTGTTGGTTTTTTTTCACTTGTATTTATTTTAATGATTTAAAGTGTGTTTGATCTATGTAGTTGTGGGATGTGCTACAGACTTCCTGCTCAGGTCTCCCTTTGCAAATAAGTTGTCAATCTCAATGGGATTTTTATGATCAATGGTAAATGGCCTTCACTTATATATCAGCTTACTTTATACACCGTTGAATATGGATAAATAAAGAAAAAAAAAAACGAACATGAAATACTTGAATGGAATTTAATTTATTGATACTATACACTCACCGGCCACTTTATTAGGTACCCCATGCTAGTAATGGGTTGGACCCCCTTTTGCCTTCAGAACTGCCTCAATTCTTCGTGACATAGATTCAACAAGGTGCTGGAAGCATTCCTCAGGGAGTTTGGTCCTTATTGACATGATGGCATCACACAGTTGCCGCAGATTTGT
>NW_015152305.1:30571-32405 GCF_000732505.1 Cyprinodon variegatus
ATACTCAGACCAGCCCTTCTGGCACCAACAATCATGCCACGTTCAAAGTCACTCAAATCACCTTTCTTCCCCATGCTGATGCTCGGTTTGAACTGCAGGAGATTGTCTTGACCATGTCTACATGCCTAAATGCACTGAGTTGCCACCATGTGATTGGCTGCTTAGAAATTAAGTGGTAACGAGCAGTTGGACAGGTGTACCTAATAAAGTGGCCGGTGAGTGTAGAGTGGAGGTCTTCAACAGGGAGTCGGCAACCCCTAGGGCGTCCATGGAGGTACTGCATGGGGGTCACAAAAGTTGTGGTTGATTAGACTTTTTTTTCTATATTCCACCCTGCGATTTTTTTCCACTAATTGAAATGTCTTTAAATCCACATTAACATGAATTCAACACACTGTAGGAAACAGATAAATGGAGTCAGAAGATGTCTTTCAGTCATCAATGCACACATTCAGCGACACACATGAGCTCTTTCAAGCTGGGCACCGTTTCATTCACAACACCTGTCACATCAACCAGGAATCAGATTTAGAAATAATTTAATAATCCCAAGGAGAAATTACTTTCATTACATGACTCCATCTGTAATAGAGTGACTATAGGGCCAGTTTGATATAACACAATTTCATACAGTATATATATATTCGGGGGTCCCTGCTCCATCTTGCCATCAGTTAGTGGATCCTTGGCCTGGAAAACGTTGCAGACCCCTGCTGTAGAGCATAGCATCTCTATTGTTTAAACAGTTCCTTAAATACCTTGTTCTTCCTCACCCCTTAAATGAAATATTACATTTGCAATTCAGATGACACACAATTGCTCAAGAATAGCTCACGCAATACAGATTTTTACATTTCTGTAAAATCCCCCCAAAAAATAAGTCTTCAAATTTTTTGTAGTGTTGCCATTTACTCATTCACTCATTGCATTAGCCTGCTTTAATCATCACTTCTTTCCCTGCTGATACAGAACCTTTAAATTCCTCCATATCTCGGTCATAAAACACGCCACACCTTCCTGCTTTATACAGCAGTCTCTTTGTTTCTATCATGATAGGCTTAAGAGGCTGAACCCACATGCAGAACACCACAGGAAGCTGAGTAAAAGTTTAACAGAGTTTATTGAAAAAACACACAGAGTAATAATGAACTGGTTCTGGTACAGGTCCGGGACTGGAATCACTGACATCTGCAGAGATGGATAGTTTGATTAGCCAGGCAGCGAGAAGGCTTGTCGAGTGTGTTAATTCAGAATGTACCTAGATGAGGTTCTGGCAGATCCTTTGAGAGAGGGGGGGAACCTGTTGGGTCCAGAGACTGTAGATTCAGCAGGGGACTCAGCGGCAGCAGCGTCTAGCTTCTGACTCGTGAGTTTCAGACCTTGACTTGGTTTCCTAGCTCTTCCTTGAGAGCTGCTGGGGGTCCAGAGACTGTAGATTCAGCAGGGAGCTCAGCGGCAGCAGCGTCTAGCTTCTGACTCATGAGTTTCAGACCTTGACTTGGTTTCCTAGCTTTTCCTTGAGAGCTGTTGGGGGAATCCAGACTGATGTCTTCGGGTTTGGCTTCCCTGGGCAGGCAGGCAGGTTTCCAGACAAAGCTCATCTAGAGCTTCAGACTTCGATCAGGTTTCCTATGAGGCAGAGAAGACAGAGGCAGGTTAGAATCTAGTTTCTCTCTAGAGTCTACTAGGATTCTATAAATTAACAGAGGCTCAGGTTTCGCTAACCAAACTTGGTCAACACTGCAGCGTCGAAGGAAGGTCTGGCTGCTGCTTATGAAGGAAGGTCTCCTGATGCGCTGATGAGGTTCAGGTGTGTTGGCGGCTCCAGCCTAGG
>NW_015152305.1:35016-38100 GCF_000732505.1 Cyprinodon variegatus
CTCTGCTGGAGACAGATGGTAGATCTCCAGATCCCAACAGTAACCCCAGTCCTAACAGAAAAAACAAATAACAGAAGAGGATCCTTGGCGCCCTCTGGTGGGCAAAGCCTCAGGATCCCAACAGTTTCATATGTATACCAGATACTTGCAGTATCTGGTACACATAGGATGGTATAAGTGAATGTATACAAACAATGGTACAAGTTTTTGTATACATTCTACTAATTTATAAGTAATCACATCTTAACCAGAAGAGATTTTGGGTTAAGCTATAACAAATAATTCCACAATGGAATTAGTGATATGATTTCTCTTTCAGCTTCTGTACTCATGGAGGACTTTGTTTGTCGCTAACCGAAATCAGTCAGGCTGAGGAAAGCTGATTTAGTTGCTTAGAATTAAGACAAACACATACTATAGATGTCATGATCTACAACATTACAGCTCTTCTGCAAGATATTATCAAATTTTTTTGATAAGGTTTCATAACCATGCATGATAAAAGAAAAGCATTATTACATAGTTAAAAGCTCAAAAAAGTTGATAATGCATGATATGTGCCTTAAGCGTGGTTTGAGAATGTTCCCTCAAAGATTGCTAATGGAAATACCCTTTTGTTGCTCTGCTTGTCTGCTGTTAATCGTATTTGTTGAAAGTTGAATTACAACTTACTGTGAGGTCCAGAGTGCTCTACCTCAAAAGGATGATATTAGTCAGGTTATAACTAGTGTATGTTTTTTTCTCAAAACATGACACTAGGATTTCACAGCACAAAATTGTATTCTGGTTTCAACTTTGATTGTATGTTCAAATTGAGTCCGGTCAACTGAATTTACCACAGACAGACTTTAAAGACATGGTGCAAAATGCAGTAGAAACATTGAGTTCAGTTCTATATAAAGGGATTATATAAAAGAAAATCAGCCATGTAGTGGAAATATGATGTGTACAAGTGGGAGTCTTGATTAGTTGCAGAACCTGCTGTTCCTGCATTGAATGCTGTGAAGCCTCTTCCCAGAGGGCAGCAGGGAGAACAGCCCATGGTGGGGGTGTGAGGCGTCGCTGATGGTGTTACAGGCTCGGGACACGCAGCGCTGGGGTAAAATGTCTTTAATGGAGGGCAGAGGAGCCTCCATGATCCTCTCTGCTGTTCTCACCACTCTTCTCACATTCTTCCAGTCTGAGGTGCTGCAGTCTCCACACCACACAGTGAGACAGCTGCTTAGAATGCTCTCTATGGTGCTTCTGTATAAGGATGGGTGGGGGCAGGTGGGCTTTCCTCATCCTCCACAGGAAGTACAAGTGCGTCTGTGCCCTCTTGAACAGTGAGGTGGTGTAAACAGTCCAGGTGAGGTTGAATGTGATGTGCACCCCAGGACTTGGTACTGCTGACCACCTCTACAGCTGAGCTTTCGATGAGCAGTGGAATATGGCGGGGCCAGTTCTTTCTGAAGTTGGCAATGATCTCCTTCGTCTTCTCCACGTTCAGGATCAGGCTGTTGTCTCTACATCAGCCCACCAGCTGCTCCACCTCCTCTCTATAATCCTGGTCATTGTCATCTGTGATGAGGCCCATCACAGCAGTGTCATCTGCCAAAGTCACAATCGTAGTATGTCTTATGACTTCATAAAAGTTTGAGGATATTTATGATGTTGCTCTGTTCTGTTGAACGTTTAATGGAAATATACCTGCCGGGAAGGTAACTGGTCCACCCATTTTCTGATTCCTGTTGTTCTTTGATAAAAGCAGTTAAGATATATANCAGGATCAGGCTGTTGTCTCTACATCAGCCCACCAGCTGCTCCACCTCCTCTCTATAGTCCTGGTCATTGTCGTCTCTGATGAGGCCCATCACCACAGTGTCATCTGCCAAAGTCACAATCGTAGTATGTCTTATGACTTCATAAAAGTTTGAGGATATTTATGATGTTGCTCTGTTCTGTTGAACGTTTAATGGAAATATACCTGTCGGGAAGGTAACTGGTCCACCCATTTTCTGATTCCTGTTGTTCTTTGATAAAAGCAGTTAAGATATATATAGAACCTTTGTGGTTTCACTTTCCAGTTATTTACCTCATGTAAAAGTTATTCTACCGTTTGTTTTTTCAATTAAAGTATTTATGTCTGTTGTTGCAGCTCATTATGACTGATCGAGACAAGTCCACACAGGAAACAGCTATAACATATGAGATATGTTACCACAGCAAGCCAGTGGGAGAAATTAGTGAACACTTACACGCAGATCCCGAAGCAAAGAACGGATTGTTTCGTTTCTGAGAAAATAAACCAGTCGGGACTGGTTGAGTTGGTATAAACATTTAAAGGTAAATATGTGACACCACATCACTGGCTTCATCACACTGCATCACTGCATCAGTTAAAAATGATAATATTTGATGGGCTTAAATCAAATACCTATATTCATTTGACATTGATAGTTTACAAAATATATGTAAAACATATACACAGCCTAATGGCAGCTGGTCTGCTGAGCCCTGGAAACTTGTTGATGCTCCGACTTTGAATAAAACAATTTCAAACAAATAAGGGGGTTGGGTTGATACGGTATCTCTTTTGTTCTATGCCCTGATTGAGAAATTAATGTTAACTGTCGATATTGTTGTGCAGTTGTTTCAAACCAGAGGAGAGCACCTAGAGTTTGTATCCTTGTAATCAGCATTTCCTGCCCATATACTCTTTACAAATTAATAACTGAAAAGTGGTAAAGTAGATGGATTACTCTAGATAGACAGAACACTGACTAATGTTTAATTGAAGTCTATGTGTAATTCTAATGTTGAAATCATCTGTGTTGCTCAGTACTTTTTTTTTTTACCAATATCATCACATCTAGAAAAACAATTCATTAATAAAGGAAGAAGAAACTCCTGTAATATAATTTCCTGTCTGCTGTAGCTCAGTAGAAACTCATAATAAACTCAAAAGATGATCCAAAGCAGAAAAAGACATCTGTGGTGTTTGTGATGTTTGTCTATTCTGTTTGAAGTTTAACTGAAATATAGCTGCCATGCAGGTCTCCACCCAATTTTTTATTGCTTTTTGTTTTACTTTTACAAAAGAAG
>NW_015152305.1:38883-48803 GCF_000732505.1 Cyprinodon variegatus
TGTTAACCAATTATCGCTACCAATGCATCGCTACTTTAACAAGCATCTACAACATTACAGCTCTTCTGCAAGATATTATAAAAATTTTTTGGTAAGGTTTCATAACCATGCATGATGAAAGAAAAGCATTATTACATAGTTAAAAGCTCAAAAAAGTTGATTTTGCATGATATGTGCCTTAAGCGTGGTGTGAGAATGTTCCCTCAAAGATTGCTAATGGAAATATCCTTTTGTTGCTCTGCTTGTCTGCTGTTAATCATATTTGTTGAAAGTTGAGTTACAACTTACTGTGAGGTCCAGAGTGCTCTACCTCGAAAGGATGATACTAGTCAGGTTATAACTAGTGTATGTTTTTTTCTCAAAACATGACACTAGGATTTCACAGCACAAAATTGTATTCTGGTTTCAACTTTGATTGTTTGTTCAAATTGAGTCCGGTCAACTGAATTTACCACAGACAGACTTTAAAGACATGGTGCAAAATGCAGTAGAAACATTGAGTTCAGTTCTATATAAAGGGATTATATAAAAGAAAATCAGCCATGTAGTGGAAATATGATGTGTACAAGTGGGAGTCTTGATTAGTTGCAGAACCTGCTGTTCCTGCATTGAATGCTGTGAAGCCTCTTCCCAGAGGGCAGCAGGGAGAACAGCCCATGGTGGGGGTGTGAGGCGTCGCTGATGGTGTTACAGGCTCGGGACACGCAGCGCTGGGGTAAAATGTCTTTAATGGAGGGCAGAGGAGCCTCCATGATCCTCTCTGCTGTTCTCACCACTCTTCTCACATTCTTCCAGTCTGAGGTGCTGCAGTCTCCACACCACAAGTGGGAGTCTTGATTGGTATTTTGAGTAGAGTTTCAACAGTTCAACGGTCTGATGGCAGCAGGGAAAAAGCTGTTGCAGAACCTGCTGATCCTGCATTGAATGCTGTGAAGCCTCTTCCCAGAGGGCAGCAGGGAGAACAGCCCAAGGTGGGGGTGTGAGGGGTCGCTGTTACAGGCTCGGGACATGCAGCGCTGGGGTAAAATGTCTTTAATGGAGGGCAGAGGAGCCTCCATGATCTTCTCTGCTGTTCTCACCACTCTTCTCACATTTTTCCAGTCTGAGGTGCTGCAGTCTCCACACCACACAGTGAGACAGCTGCTTAGAATGCTCTCTATGGTGCTTCTGTATAAGGATGGGCGGGGGCAGGTGGGCTTTCCTCATCCTCCACAGGAAGTACAAGTGCTTCTGTGCCCTCTTGACCAGTGAGGTGGTGTAAACAGTCTAGGTGAGGTTGAATGTGATGTGCACCCCAGGACTTGGTACTGCTGACCACCTCTACAGCTGAGCTTTCGATGAGCAGTGGAATATGGCTGGGCCAGTTCTTTCTGAAGTTGGCAATGATCTCCTTCGTCTTCTCCATCTTCAGGATCAGGCTGTTGTCTCTACATCTGCCCNTTATTAGTATGCTATCATAATTGTTAATAATAGTAATAACAATGAAGACACAAAAACAATATCCACAAAATATGAGGGATAAACTAAGTTGTTTTGGGTCTGCAAAAACATATTTTACAAGGAGGAATAAAATCCCAACCACATGATAAATAATGTTCCTATACAATTCATATACAATGTATTCTTATATTGGGTTAAATAGTCTAAAATCTTTTTTATTTTTAGTTTTAAGTTGGAAGCTTTGTAAAGGAGTAATGTATTTGCAGGGTCAACAGAGGGCAGAAGAAGCTGCTAGTACATCTGAGGTAAGAAAATATGCTATACAAATGGGCTGGGCTTTGGTATTTGTTCTTGTGTGTGGGTTATTGTTTGTGTTGTTATCTCCTACTTAAAATAGAAAAACTCTGAATGTGTATAAATATATAATATTTTGAAATGTTTCTCACATTAAAAAAAGATTTGAAATAAATAAACTTGCCAAGCATTGCCTTTACAGCAAGGGTGTTACAGACAGTTAACCCTGCTCCAAAATAAACAGATTTAGATGATTGTAGCTCAATAAAAGCCTGTTAATCAAACATCAATAGAAATCAGGTGCGCAGGATACCAACCCGCAAGGACTTATTTTGTACACTCCTGCTTTAAATGACTTAACTTTTCTGAGATGCAGCTTTAAGAAATGTTTAACTTAATATTATTCTTATAAAAACAAAGGGTGATGCCATTCTTGATGGGTCACTGCTTGTCCTCAGATTTATCTTTGATATCACAAAGCATGAAATCATGAATATATTATTGTCAAGAACCACAACTGTTTGCGTTTCAGTTAATGGAACTCTCCTGTTCTCATTTGCTTCTTGATTTACTTAAGTCAGGATTTTTTTGTTTGCTTATTGTCGGGACATCTGTTGTCATCCAGTTTACATCTCGTTCATGTCAACGTTGTTTCCTTTAGTTCATTGTGAACACGGAAGATTGATAAAAACCTATTTTTCTACATTTTAGGTGATAGAAAAACATTTGTGAATATTGTCTAACTTTTCTTTTAATCCCAGATCATGCCATCTACAAGCGATACAGGTAAGAATTACAAATACAGAGTCAAGGCCATTCCTTTCCATTGCCTTTATAAATTTAAAGCAAATGAGAAACTAAGGCTTCTTCATTTTTATATTTTAAAACTAGGAAAGCGTAAACATGACCCATGGTGTGAGTCTAACCAAGGAGAACCAGCTGTAAAAAGGCCGTGTGGGACAAAACGGTCAACAGGTAATTTTTTTTAATAAACTTTGGTGCAAAAAATAAATATGATTAGTACTTAAAACACAGCCCAGCTTTTCCTGAAGATGTTCTATTGTAGGACTAGTGAAGGAATGATGAAATTTTAAATTAATAATAGTTGTGAAATTGGTACTTTCTAGCAGAAATGATGCTAATGTAACAGTATGTTACTACTACTAATTTTATCAACATACCAACCCAATTTAAAAATACCCCCAAAATCTATTGCACTCACCAACAGAATAAAACATGTAATTTAAATATGAATACAAAGAGTACAGAGAACCCTCAAGTTGACATACATATGTCTACATGAGATGTACCTAAATATATTATTACAGGATGTGTTAAAGCCGTGGAGGTTTGCTGTTATTATTGAAATTATACATCAAAGAAAAATGGAAATAAAAGAAGCGAAACCTAAGCATCATAGTCATACAAGAGCACCAAAAAGGACACGCTCAAGCTAAAACACAATTACATGTATTTATCCATGATCTTCTGTATTATTTCAGTCATAATTATGCAGTGCAGTTCATTCAATTATGATAAATAAGACATGTTTACACATAATCTGCTAACAGGCAAATGGAAGCAGCTTTATGCTGAAGAGATCTGTTTTACCAGAGAAAAGGCTTTGACGCATATTCATTTGTCTTTAGTAAATAAAATATCCAATTTAAGATTTCAAACATGTTTTTTTAAAGAATAAAAGTCAATTGTTTTCATGTGGATACAACTGTGACTATAGTTTCGATTAACACATGAAGGTTTTGTGTACCATACTGGAAAACTTATTTTATTTAGGTATTTATTTATTATTTATGTTATTTTATTCATATTTTTTAATTGTAGAAAAAGAAGCAGTGATATTGAATCATGTGAAAAACACAATTGGGAGTATTGCAGCCAAACTGTACGATCAAGATGACACAAGGCTCAGCACATTTTTGAAGTAAGTCGATTTTCTGTTTGAAAGTATTGACTTGATTTATTCCTAACCAGGATTATTGATAATATGTTACCATTTTGCATGCATTTTTACATATTCTAAATTTAAAGGCATAAAGCCATTATTAAACTACTTAAAATTATCAAATATGATTTGACATAAATGTTATGGTAACCAATAACTGATACATTTTAAAGGAATAAAATAAAAAACCTGGAGACAGAGAAGAAGGAGTTGGTGGGCGTCTTTGGTAAAACTGGAGCTGGAAAGTCCTCTTTGATAAACGCTGTCATAGAAGAGAAGATGCTTTTACCCTCTGGAAGTGTTGATGCCTGTACATCAGTCATGATTAAAGTGGAGTCTAACAGATACAATGAAAAATATGAGTTAGTGATTGAATTCATCACACCAGAGGTAATCCAAGAAAATATTTTTCAAAATGTGATCTGAAAATCAACTTCCTATAATTTTACACATTGCGTATGTTTAAATTTTTAGGAGTGGGAAGATGAGTTGGGGTTATTGCGTTGTATGGTTGATAATGGTATTCAAGAAAACCATGACGATGATGACAATGATGATGATGATTACCATGATGCAGTTGATAAGCTGACCGCTCTGTATGAGGAAGAATGGAGAGAAAAATCCCCTGAACAGCTGATGGAGCCCAAGTACTTCAAAGAAATCCCAGAATTTCTTCTTTTAAAACAGAAAACTTTGGGCTTTGCAACAGTAAGACACAAAGATAATGTTAACAGTATCTTTTTATACTAGTGTGATACAGTAATGTGTATGCTTATTTTTGAATCTGAATCATTTTCATAAACCATCTGATTTGGATGTTATCATCCCATTAAAGGGCCATTTTTAATAGTTTGCTGTCCAATAAAAATGCTCCAAATTATGGCTCCTACATACTAATGGGGTCAGTAGGATGTTATCACTGAATAAAAAGTAGTTCTTAAATATCTTTCAATTTAAAACTGAGGTATTTACAACCAGCTGGTGTTTTGTAAATAAAGTAGATAACAATAAAAGTCGGTCAATTGTAATGGCTTTAGGGGTGACCAAAGCTGCTGCTATGAACTATATATTGCATAGTCTTAGCCATAAGAAACCTACCAGACAGTAGAGGAGGCACAGTCTGAAGGCATTCTATGGGACTTACAATGGATAATAACATCCATTTAATGGTTGATCACATCCAAAACAAGTCCCTAAACTGTAAGTCAAATTTCTGATTAGATTCTCTGGATCTAATTCAGGACATTTTCCTTGTCAGGGGTGTTTTTTTAAGGCCTTGAAACATTTTTCATAAGACAGGTTTTCATAAGAAAGTGACCCTGTCTATAAAATCAAAATAGAACATTAACCACTTTTTTCTTTGGCTAGGTTTAAATGGAACCTAACAAAAAAGATGTACAATAATCACACTTGGTTTTGATCCTTTTTTTAGCAGTTGAAGTACTGGAGGAATAGAAACAAAGACAAATTTCTGAGGGGGATACCTAATTAGAATTTCAGCTTAATTAAGTAGATCTGGTTCTTCTTTCATTTTTACAATATCATTAAAAAGGCACATAACTATCAAAATAACCTCAAAATGTCAGTGTTTTTACTGCTAGCGCAATTTAATAATTAGTATCATGTTTTTGCAGGCGAGAGACCTATCTGACTATATTACCAAGTATACCAGAAATGCCTCAATAAAAGGAAGAAATAAAAGCATAAAGAAGTGGTATTGGCCAATTGTGAAGAGTGTCACTGTTAGGGTACCAAGGAATAATTTCCTACAGAATGTCACACTTGTCGACCTTCCCGGCAATGGTGACCGTAATAAGAGCAGAGACACCATGTGGAAAGAGGTAATTTACTTTATTAATTTCCTTTTGTTATGTATTATTTTATTAATACCTGAAATCTAATATATATATATATATTTACATACATACATATANTATATATTACTTGTTTTTAGATTATTGGAAACTGTTCAGCTGTCTGGGTTGTTACTGAAATCAACAGAGCAGCTGCAGACAAGGAATCCTGGGAAATCCTAAAAAATGTCTGCAATCTAATTGGAAATGGTGGAGAATGTCAACACATTCACATAATCTGCACCAAATCTGATGATATTAGCCATTCATATGATAAGTAAGTTTACCACTATTCTGTGTATTGCTAAATAAACTTTGAGAAATGCCAAAGATGGTTCATCTACTTTACTTGCATGTTCTCTTTTATTGCCTGCAGACATGAAGGTATCTTAAGTCTCAATTGATATTTTCTTTTCTTTTAGCTCTATAGCTGATGTTCAGTCTTTAATCCTTAAAAGAAACAAGGCAGCAAAAGATGGGGTGATCGAAGAGTTAAACAAACTGACCAAGATTAAGGTGAGTTCTGAATTCCATTACAATATATAGCGCATTTTTTTCTACAGATAAAATCCGAATTAATAATTACATGTAATAAAATATATGAACCCTGCTTAGAAACACTTCAGCTATGACTCTATCAAAGTGTTCACAGTGAGCTCCAAAGAATTCTTCACAAACAAACATCTAAGTCCGGAAAACACTGGTATGTTTTGTCCATATCACTGATGCACCTTTTTAAATTAGAATAAAGTAGAACCAGAAATTGACTAATTTTGCCTCCATAGAAATTCCTAGACTTCAAGAATTTTTGCAAAATCTCAATGACTGTCACTCAGAGACCATACACTATGTGTCTGGAGCACGTGGCATCCTCTCTCTGATGCACGGGGCCAGCTTAAGACAAGAGGTAAGAGTGAGAAGTTAATGTTTCACCATCTTCAGATGTTTTAACAAATGCCATTTTAAAGAATAAGTCTAGGAACCAAGTTACTTTAAAAATCCTAATATGATGCTTTACAGGGGCTAGATTAGTTTTGAACAACTGCTAACATAGGTCTTTTGTTTCATATTTTATGTAGAATGGCAAAAATAAAGAAGTGCGTGAAGCTCTTGACAAAAACCTAAGCCTTCAAACTGAGTCAGTCATAAATGAAATGAATAAGATTCACGCAGCTTTTGAAAAACACCTTCAAGAAGGAGTTGAGAAATCCAAAAGCTCATGTAAAGAAATCTTGAAGTCTGCTCTATATCCCAAGGTAATTCTCTGATAGTATTAAGGAAGTAAATTTAAGATGTATATGATTGTATAATGTTTCCTTACCTCCTTGTAATAATTATAAATTTATTCTTCTTTATGTGCTTCCTTTTAGGGTAAGAGTGGTCGGGGTTTTTGTAGTCAGCTGAAAAAAGCAGTAGAGAATGGCGGCATCTGGAAACCTAAAAAGGGGAAAGAAATAAACCTCAACATGAAATTAACCTCCCGTCTGACTGACAGCATTGACAAGCTATTCAGAGAAACCTTTCCGTAAGAGCTTCATAAGCACGTTAAAGTGATTTAAAAATATATTCATACCTTTTGAACTTTTTGCAATTGCTTGTGTAAAGGTGGGATTTTGGATCAACCAACAAAAAGAAGCCTATTTGTGCGACGTTAAACGAATAAGTGTATGATTTACAATTTTGTATACAGCGTGAAAGTATTTTTTGCAGTTTATCTACTTCCGTTACAATCTTTTCCAGTGATTTTTGTAAGATAGCTTAAGCTCAGCTCGATTAGATGGAAAACATCTGTAAAGAGCAATCTTCAAGTTTAGAATCAGGTTTTTCAGTTAGTTTAGTTCTGGACTTTGACTCTGCCACTTGGATAATCTTAAAAAAACAATCATGAATAATGAATAATCTTTGGTCTAAACCCAGTGGTCTTTGCACGGGTTGCAGAGGTACTGTGATGGGGGGGTGAATTTCTTTAGAAGAGAAAGCTTTTATACTATTACACATGTAAAAAAAGTTTGCACATAGAGTGACTGATGTTGTTTTAAATTAGAATTTAGTCGAAACCCTCTTAGCGTAACAGGTTAAATCTTTGTTGTCAGCATCTCAACCACACCTCAAATGTTAATACCTTTGTCCTTTCCTCCAATTAAATACTTAAACAATGATGTTCCCTTTTATTTCCAGGGTAGGATATAGCAAGGGGTCCTTGCTCCATCTCTTTTTCAAATTGTGGGTTCCAACATTGATGTGAAAAATTAGAAAATACCCCTGGTCCAATTTTTTTCCCCCCGCTGTCAAATACATAAACAAGTTCATCCATTAAAAATGAAATTCTCTAAAGTTCTAGTTTTAATTATTGCTTTAATATTGTTTTAATGCACAACCACTTTTGACAATGCATATATTATAATGAAAAGTTTATAATTGCATCAAAACATTTTGTTTTACATAAAGGGGTGACATTATCCTTTTTTTCTATACCTAATGATCATTAAAATGAAAGCTTAACCAAAAAGCAGTGTTTTTGAGTGGCCCAAGTAGTCACATGATAAGAAAAAAAAAGCTGATATAAGTCAGACTGTCTTGTTTTTAGTGTGTAAATCTTCATCTGTATCATCTGTAAACAGAATTCATGCATAGCGCAACTTCAGATTAAGTATTATTGTTATAAAATTATTGGTGGAAATTTATAAAGGTGTTATATCTGTGAAGCATCTTTAAGTAACAACAGTCATACCATGAAATTATATATGTATCCAAAGATTCCTTCACAAACAGTTTCCTGGTACGATGTACTGGTAAACAGTGATGAATAAAGGTTTCTATGTTGGTACACTATTGAACTGCACCACTAATGCAGAACAGTGTCAGGGGTATTAAATTATTTGAATACTGATGCAATGACTGATTTGAAAATGTTTCAGAAATGAAAGACAATGCGATCCATTCAATGGAGCGATCAATACTTTTACACTTGGCACTGATGGACTAAAACAAACATACAAAGATTTGGAACTGCAGCTGCTATTCCTCAAGTCAGAGGTAAGTAAGGTAAATTACAAGGATGTAATATATTAAATTCATTTATCCTGGCTTAAAGTTTTAAAACAAAATTATATATTATGAATTAAGATAGTCAGCAAGACAGTCGAAGCACGTCCTGACGAGCCTTTATTTAATTAAGAAATCGAGATTTTTTAAGAAGATTCTCAGTCATCCAGGTCATAGTCATTCCAACAAAGTTAAAGAACAATCCACTGAACTTGGTTTACAAGTTTGAAGTCATTTCGCTTTCCTTCCAGGAAATTTTTCCAATTCAAAATGTCAAAATTACCATTTTGTTCGAAGTTTTATATAGTAGCCTAAAAACTTGCTTTGGCTTACAGTAGAAAACTTGCAAATTGCATCAGAATGGGTCCGCCCCTTGGGAATGGGGAGTTGTTTCGGGTTCTATGCTAGCCTGCAATACCGATAATGGGCTATGCCTCAGAAAGGGGGGTCATTAGGGGCAATTGTTGGCTTGGCTGCCAAGACGAGATGTTTTTTCCCCTTGATGGAGGTGGGGGGTTTAAATGATAGCGGGAAGGAATTAACTCTATCACTGCATTGTAGGTTTTTCAGAGCTGAAACCAGAGTTGTTTTCATCAACAGTGACGAAATTATTTCGTTGATGCTCATGACGATAACGAAAACTGACGAGCTAAGCATGGATCTTTGATGACTAAAACATGACTAGTCACTGGTTTGAGTTTTCGTTAACGAGACGAGACTAGACTTTAAAAATTAGCAGGTGGTCGGTCAGACGTTTAAACTGCATCATCATGCTGTAATCTGCTAAGCAGTATCAGCTGTGCTGCTGTGTCTTGCTTGATCCTGGCACCTGGCGTGCAGCGCTACACATTCTGCATGACCTCAGATGCATCGTGGCAGCAGCGGCAGGGTCTGAGAAAATAATCCGGATTGGTCCGGTACTGCGCTGACAACCGGTACTGACTGTTCTGATCTTTCATCTGTGCTTGTGCAGATACATGTCTTTGCACGAGCGTAGCGCTGACTCGACGCTTCACACTCCACTCCAATGGATAGCTCTCAGAACTATGGCTCTTTCTGCTCTCACTACTTAATAAACTATGTGGCTGATCATCCTCATGCAAGCATAAAAAAATCCCTTTACTATCAATATTTTATTTCTTCCAGCTCACAAGAGGTGATACTAAACATTCTTTAATTTCTACCCAAATGAATCCCTAAATTATATCCATATAAATTATTTCCTTTCATTTAGTTTATTTTTTGGACAAAGAGCCAGGTGAAAAGGTACATAGACCTTTGAATATTTCTCTCTAATTGTTCTCGTTTCTTTCTCTCCGGGTACT
>NW_015152305.1:50145-55106 GCF_000732505.1 Cyprinodon variegatus
TTTTTAATTAAAAAGCTTCCTGGATAGGAAGCGAAACATCTTCAAAGTTGGAAACCAAGTCCAGTGGATTCTTTTTTTAACTTTCTTGGAATTGAATCGAGATTGGCATTACATCAAAACGGTTCTTGGAGGTTAAAGTTACTTTTTAAGTGTCATGTTGTTTTCACTCATTTTTAGGAAGACCTTCTGAAAGCAAACCTGAGCAAAAGTACCCGTAAGCAGAAGAAAACAGTCTACACAAGTCTGATAAGGACAATTGAAAAATCCATGCAAGACTGCTACAATGGTAAGAAAATTATATAAAGTAGTTAAAATTCTAATTATATATTCATTATTTTTACTAACACTTCATTCTGATGTTTTCCAGAAGCAGTAGTATTTTCAGGCTCTGGAACACTGCAGAACCTGCGGGAAACTATTGAGAAACATGTATTTGGTTTAAAGAACAACATGTTTGAACATGCTAAAATTGTTATGCTCATCGAACTGCGTGAATTAATGGTGAGTTATATTGAACAAGTTTAATATAAATGTCACTACCTATTACACTGCCACATGATGATCCATACAATGCTGTGGAAAACTACAGCCTTCTGTTTCTTGTCTGTTTCTTCTTGTTTCTTAATTTGTCTAAGGGCATAATCACCTGTTATTAAAATCTATATATCAAAGTAAATAGATTCTTTATATGCTAGAGATTATAAGGTTATTTACAGAGAAATATTAACCAGTCAGTAAAAATGTGCTTCGGATTCATTAAGCAGTTTGGAAAGAGGTTTTGGGCAACCTACGAAACTAATCATGTCTTTGTGTAAATAATGTTTGACTGCACCAAGAGATAAATATTTTGATACTTAATCAGGAGGAAATTCTCAGAAGACTAGAGCGTACCATGAAGGAAGCTACTGAGGTCTCTCTTGGGACTGATTATCAGTCAATTCCAGGTAAAGTTTCAGTTTTTAAAACAAAATGCATTTTTAAAAGAAAAAAATTAATAGAAACTGTGTTCCTAGACGTTTCAGCAGAGTTTGAACTGGTACAAAAACTCTACGATGAGCTGCTGCAAAACAGCCAGAATAGAGATCACTTTTAAGGTAAATACCACAATAAACAAAGATTTTTTTTCTTATTTTTTTATCTAAAACTTAAGGTTGTTTTTGTGGCTTTCTATTCAACAGCTACACGTATTAGTGGGATTCATTACAGGACACATCTACATCCATTAAGAAGAAAAACTTCAGCATGAAGAATAAGAAAAGATGACCAAAGCTTGTTTTGCCAAGATGTTATTTCTTCAGGTCTGGATCATAGCCATTTAGATTTGTTTTCCCTTTGAATTTATTTGCAACTGTTTTTCATTTTGTCTAAAGGAATTTAGAAAGTGAAAGTAAAATTGCAAATCATTCAGGTTTGATGCAAATCCATGTTTTAGTGCTTTAAACAAAATTACAGGAGAAAAAAAAAATCTATCTTATGTTTATTACTTTTAATATTATATTGAACAAGTTGCATTGGTTATATGCAGGAGTATAATATGCAACTCTTTATTTTGAAAGTTTATTTTACATAAGCTTTGCATTTACTGAGAAAGTAGTCTTACATGTAATATATTCAGTAGAATCAAAGGTACGTTTCAAAAGAAGAGAGTGAATGTATTGATATTTGGACTTACATGTGAAATATATCAAAAGTGGAAGTGTGGTGGGAGTTATTTCTTTCTCTTTCTGTTGGGATTTTTATTTGTTTTGGAATCTTGGTGAAATTTAGAACTATGGTTATATTTAAGATCTGTTCAGTTAGGTGAGGGTGCATGCCTTTTTTTCAACTTTCCTTATTGCCATTAAAATGATGAAATAAATTCACAATGACCTGGGTATGATTTTCTTCTGCATGAAAACTGTTGACAGAGAAATTAGTGGTGCTAAATGCAAGACGATGACAGTCAAAAAAGAAAGTGGAAAATAATTAACCCATGACTTAGTGTTAGTTAAACACATTAAACCAAAATTTAATACAAAGAAGTTTCTTAAATATCAGACAAATGAAAAACAACCTTTTTTTTTCTTTTACCTTTATTCAGTATAGAAAGAAAAATCATATGTCAAATTTTCTATGAGGTGCAACAGTGATTGGTAAGCATAACAAAAAATCAATGTAACATTACCATTTATAAATTCATACTTTCAGTCTTTATGAATTAACTGTTTCATCGTGTCATTATTTGGCATCATTACTTGCACTGTACCTTAGAAGAAAAAAGGCACTTAATTAAAGCATTTGTGTTAATCATCAATATTCATGAATTAGTTATAAAAATTTGTTACAAAAATATTTACAGTCAGAGCAATAATTTAAAAGTTAAAAAGAATTAGAATTGATAAAGATTTGCAGCAGCTGATTTCTTAGCATTATATTCATCTGTCTTGATGCATTTATACCAACAGTTTTCGGAATAGTAGTTCGCAAAACTTCTATATATTCAAAATAATAAACTAGGTCTATTATCATGTTTAACAGTTTATTTTAGCAACTATCCAAAGTGTTGCTATATAAAAAGCTTGGGTTTTACTGCATTCTATGAAATAAATCAGCATTCAGAGACTGAGTTTTCTATGTCAATAATCAAACATCAAAGAAGAAAAGATAAGAAAAAATTGTCTTACAAAATGTGAATAATGAGAAAGCCTTAGGTATAGTATTTTCATAGAAAGGTAAATAAAAGGAAAAGCTGTGGTGGGAAAAAGGGGTGCCAGCAAAAGTAGAACTACAGTCTAACATTGTCTCGTAAAATTCATTCAAGACTTCAGGGGAGCTAAACAAGAAGAGGACTGTAACTAAACTCAGCACAAGAGCCACTACACTTCTTGGCAAATTCAAATTCTACACATAGAATAAATATAAATGTTTCAAGCCACTCTTGAACCACCGAGTATATTGCAATAATCATATATAAGCTAAGGAGAACAAAAAGCTGTAAGCTTTTCAGAGAGAGCTGAAGTTTGCATTTCTTTTGGTCTTTCTATTTCTTTTTTTCTTTGCTTTCTAGTCTAATGTAAATTGGCTTTGGAGAGTGGGCATTACCAGCTTCTTGCTTCTTCCAATACAGCCTTTTTCAGACTGTTTTAATTTATGTAATATGGACATATACTGTCTTTATTATATGCTTGTATGTCTGAAATAAACAAACTTGAACCTGAATAAAGTCTTTCGTCCCAAAATCTAGTGGAAGAGTGGACACTGGGGCATGTTGCTTAGGTTCAGTCAGTCAGTGACTGCCACACCTACAAAAAAAAAACACTCTGCTCTCTCAAACGGTTTGCATATGTTTTCCTTTAGAACCTGCTATGGTAACAGCCAGGAATGTATGCAGAATCCTCATTTTAATAGGTGGCTCTGGACTAATTATGTACCTGCTATTAGTTCTTCACATACTGTCAGTAGATCACCCACAACACATATAATTTAAAAATAAGTTTTTTTTAAATAAAGGACCAGTACTTGTGATTCAGAATTAACAAATCGAGTGAATAAAAACAGAGCTTAACATCATAAAAATTATCAACATTGCATCTGTTTTCTTCTTCTACTGCTTTGTTCAGTCCAGAGACCTCTGTGTAGCAGTGATGATGGACATCCCATCTTGTGGGGATTTGGCTTATTCCTTCGGGAGAGATATAGATAACATATAAAATGTTTTAAAAAGGGAGACAGAATATCTCCATGTTAAACGAAAGAGCAAACTTATATGAATTAGACAACTTTTATTGTGATTTTGTTTACACAGAGTCAAGCATTTCAACAAATAAAAATGACCTTATTTTGGAGAATGATTTTATACACCGGGGAGCATGATCTCAAAAGTTAAATAAAATGGACCCTTGAAAGAATTTTTTAGGGAATCTCTTTTGGATGTCATATAGAGCTGCATGAAACTGCTGGACAAAAGGGCTTTTTTACACAAAGAAAGCAATGAAGACATCTGTTGGCTGCAGATAGTAAAACATAGTAATAACTCACTTCTGACTCTCCTGCATTTAAAGCACCTAAAACAAATAACTGCATCATTATCTGGACTGTAAAAAAAAAAGTTAAACTCTTCCTATTGAGATCGAAGGCCATTTCTCAATATGAGTAATGGTGTTTTCTAATGTGCTTGTGTGCTCTTGAAACAGCATAAACCTCAGCCCCAGCACTGTTCTATTTCACAAGAACATGAGACCAAGATCAGAAAAAGTCCCTGGATGTTGTTCTCGCCCGTCGCTCTTTACAGAACATAGATCAGACCAGACTTGTGCTTTCTACAGACTGACAACTTTCCCAGCATGCACCATGGCAGCAGTAGCTTCCAGGGGAGTGCTAGCAGAGCTCAGAGTGTTAAGTTAAAAGTTCCCTTATCTGCTGCTGTTGTTCTAAAAATGTATGTTTTAAGATCATTTGAGGTGAGAACATTATACTTTTAAGCTTCACTATTTGGCCGATTTACTGATTTAGTGTTAAAAGAAAAGTTCCCCAGCCCTCAGTCGGCATAGCCATGGGGGAAGTACTGCTGGAACTAATGGCATTTTTTATCTATTTTGCTAAATCAAATGCGAACTTTTCATTTGATTTGTGTTTATCTGGCTTTATTAATCATTAACGGCGTTACTAACGCCGTTACCTTGTTTTAGTAACGAGTAATCTAAATAATTACTTTGACTGTAACCATAACGCAGTTACCATTGCAGACACCCCGTTACTGCGTGTTACTCAGGTCGCACAATGAACCATTTTTCATGATAGGACTCGTGCGCGCCTTGTCATGAGAGAGGGGAGGATGAGAATGGCTGATGTAGTGAGATTCCGTCTTTCAGTTGGGTAGGTGGGTGTTTCTGCTGGTGGGTGTTAACGTACAGCACACACAGAGAGATGGAGAGTGAGGAGGACTCTAGCAGCAAACAGAGTTTTCCACATGGAAATACCGG
>NW_015152305.1:55833-58752 GCF_000732505.1 Cyprinodon variegatus
GATAGATAGATAGATAGATAGATGTTAAAAAACTTCACATCACGTTCCCCCCTGATGTCATTTACGTTGAGTTGCAATACATGCAAAACTCTCTGCAGGTTCTTGTTTTTGTCGTCCACTCTATTCAGCTGGCTTTGGAACACATGGCGAGAAGGTTGGGGCTGGTGGTGAGGGTTACCGGGGCGAGAAACGCAAAAGTAACGCATTAGTTACTTTTACTAGCAACTAGTTACTTTTATTGTGGAGTAACTCGGTTAGTAACTCAGTTACTTTTTCGGAGAAGTAACTAGTAACTATAACTAATTACTTTTTCAAAGTAACATGCCCAACACTGTTTATGATTATATAGAGACTATTAATAACACATGTGACAAAGTTTATTGAAGGAGCTGGTGCCTATTCAACCTCCTGTTGCGAGTGGCCTATGGTAAATGGTAAATGGCATTTACTTATATAGCACTTTTATTCAAGTCAGGAGACTTGACCAAAGCGCTTTACACTACATTCATTCACCCATTCACGTACACACTCACACACTGATGGTGGCAAGCTACATTGTAGCCACAGCTGCCCTGGGGCTCACTGACAGAAGTGGGGCTGCCGTACACTGGCGCCACCGGGCCCTCTGACCACCATCAGTAGACAATGCAGGTGAAGTGTCATAAGGACACAACGACACTGAAAGTCGGAGCCGGGGGTTGAACCGTCAATCCTTCGATTTCAGGGCAAACTCCTACATCCAACACCACTGTCGCCCTATGGCTACTTAAGGCTAGACATGCTGCTTCTCAGCTGACATCTAGACAAAGTTGGACTCCTTTCCTACGATTCAGAAGGAGCTGATAGTCTTTACCTGCGGTTCAGAGTTGAACACATTTATTTGTAAAAGTTTCAAATCAACTGAATCATGAATTTTTAGTATCTTAGAATGAATGAATAATAGATGGGAAGAATTTTTTATAATTACTATAATTGATAATTCCTAAAGCTCTTTTTTGCAAAATAAATAATGGTTTTATATAAGTTTTAAATGTGGATCCCCAGATTTCTACACAATAAATTAAGTATGGGAAAATCGATGAATTGTACAATGTTAACAAACCATAACAATGTAGCAAAGACATTACTTTATGTAAAACAGCAATGGCTAGAAATATGTTTTCCTATTATGTAATTTATGTTGAACTTCCAAATAAAATTTGTCTCATTATTAAATTTCGTTTAATTTCCACTGGGTCTAATTTAAATGATACATACATTTTCTCTGTATATGTAGCGGCTTAAATGCTATATTTCAGGCTACTGGTTGCTGTTGTTCCTGATAGGCTTTTTCTTACATGAACTCAATGAATAATTGCTGTGTAGGTCTTCAGTTGGACTTATTCATAAAGCCATTGATTTCTGAGGTCCATTGTCTTTCCATGCCCATTTAGAGCAAGATAAACCAACATAACTTAAACTAAGAACAATAGAAAACTGTGCTCACCTTCTCATGAGCAACGCTTGAACAGAATGGTACTTGACCTTACATAATCCCATCCCCCTTCCAACATAATCAATGCACATAAGGGGATATAAACGAAGAGAAATTAGGTAAATGGCTCCTACTATTGAAGAAAACATGTGTCCTTTGGATTTGAGTTATACATGTCAGTGACATTTAGGATTTAAATTATGAATGCCTGTGAAATTTAATGTTGAATGTTTTTACATTGTTTTTCTGCATTAGAATACCTACACTGTCATAAAACAATATTCATTTTTGGCTTATTAAGATAAAGTGACATCTATTTGCATCAAAGCAATATTTTAATTTTCTAACTCAGAGTTAAATACCTGCATTGCCTTCTGTATCTGTGATCACAGTAAAAATAATGTGTCATCAGCAATTAATATGCTGCTGAGTATATTTAATACATTTAAAAAGTCTCTGATGTAGAAAATAAACAATTTGGGTGGTACTTTATATATTAACAATCCCACGTACCACACCTGGTTTCTGTTAATACTCAGAGATAAAACACCTGACCTCCTTTAACACACAGAGGAAGCACACCTGACCTCTGACCTACATACCATAATGACTAAAATGTGACTAAGACTAAGTAGCATAGGCGGATCTACTGGGGTGGCATAGGGTGGCAAATGCCACCCTAAATGACAGCCTTGCCACCCCTGCTGCCACCCCAGTCGGCGGTAGGGGTGGCAAGGCTTATAAATTATGGCTCATTTGAGAATTACGACCGCTAATTTCCAATGTCGGACTGCAGTGAATGCAGCACGAGATGACGCGAGAGCGACTGAGACTGATTGTTTTGAAAACCGAATGGGGCAAAGCGAGGGAGCCAGAGGTGATGGGGAGAGGAGACACAGGATGAAACAGGTAAAAACTGATTAACTATCTATCGAGAAATTAAATTATAATGAAAGCACAATGCTGCTAGCATAGCTGCAATGCTGATTTTGAGATGATAAAAATCAGGTTGCAGAACGTTATTTCTCTATCTATGATGTTAGTTAGGCCTGACGTCTCAGGCTCATAAAGACATATTTGCGGTCAACTACGACAGAAAAGAGACGATCAAGTTTGATTGTACTCAAATCAAAACGCACAAAGGCATTGGATCTAAATAAATTAGTGAAGTGTTTTGCTGAGCAACATGGAAATCACAGCATTAAGCTGTTATAGTCATGTTAACTTTATGTTATGCTCTCTGGTGAGCCTTTACAGAGCTGCTACATTTTGATATTTCCTTTAATAAAACCAAAAGTGTTAAAAGTTAAAAATGTAATACTGGTGTAAATCCTGCTTAATATGAAGCAGTGTTGTTGTTTCTTTTTTTGTATATATAATATGAAACTATCCAGAAATGACCTGTATGAACCTACTCACAAAATGTTTTGTAAATTTTCAGACTG
>NW_015152305.1:59466-64264 GCF_000732505.1 Cyprinodon variegatus
CCAACAGCTTCCCTCTGCCTCTGCCGGCATCCTGCTGGATCTCTGATGGGTACGTTTTTCTTTCTAGAGTTTCTTTTTGTGCAAATGCTGCAAAGCTGCCTCTCTGACAGTCAATCTCACACATCTGCGACTCAGCACCTGTGTCTTAATACCTTTCCTGTGATAATGCCCCTCTAGAAGTAGTGTTATCATTCTTCTATCTCCTATTAGGTGAGATCACATTGTACGATGTATTATTAATATGAACTGTTTCACATGAAACACTAGTACTGTACATACTATTCTCACCAAACTGTGATAACTGTGATTAAATTCAGTATAAACAAATGCTATATGTGGCCACCCCTAAAAAATTCCTGCCCCCCTCTTGCCACCCCATAAATATTTTTCTAGATCCGCCCCTGCTAAGTAGTAATAGTTTTAGTCATAAAGAAAAAGACTAAATCTAAGATTCCTGTCAAAAACAAAACTGGCTGAAACCTGAGTCCACCCCCTCTGTTTAAGGTTTGTTTTTCTTTCTGAACATAATAGAGATATAGGAATTCTCTGATCTTTATATTGGAAAAACAAAACAACCTCTCCACAGACTCATGGTTCAACACAGAAGAGCTACCTCCTCCAGACAGGACTCTGCTGTCAACTTGCACCTGAAGGACCTTGGGGACCAGGATGTTCACAATTTGGACAAAGAAGACAGGTGGTTTGAAAGGGGTGTGGAAGGAAGCCATTTATGTTAAAAAAGAAAAAAACATGCAGGGAACAAAACAGCTTACCTGGGCAGCCAAGCCAACTATTGTCACTAGGGACCCTCCGTTCAGAGGCATAGCCCTGTTCTTTTCAAGGTTTAACCTGATTATTTCTTACAGACCCGGATCCAAGAACATTAAGCCCGCCTCTCTTTCTCGCCTGTACTCTCCCGATAAGCCTGAAACTCCTGAACCTGTTCTTCCTGCCTCTTGCACAGTTGGAGCCGTTTCCTGGGAAATCACTGACCTGATTAATCTGGCCTTGACTTCTGAATCTGACCCAGGAAATGGACCTCCTAACAAGACGTATGTACCCACCTCTGTCAGATCCCGACTCATCCAGTGGATGCATGCATCTAAATTCTCAGCCCATCCAGGAATCAGTAGAACCATCTCTCTCATCACCCGACGTTTCTGGTGGCCGTCCCTTCACAAGGACGTGAAGGAGTACGTGCTGGCCTGTCCCATCTGTGCCAGAAACAAGCCGACCCACCAACCACCTTCTGGTCTGCTTCAACCTCTGCCTGTTCTGTCCCGTCCATGGTCCCACATTGCAGTGGATTTCGTCACCGGTCTCCCCATGTCCAAGGGTATTGTCTACCATTTTCACCATAATTGACCGCTTCTCTAAGGCCTGTCATCTGGTTCCCCTTAGGAAACTCCCTACTGCTTTCCAGACCGCTCAGCTTTTGGTTAAGCATGTGTTCCGACTCCATGGGATACCACAAGAAATCCTGTCCGATCGAGGTCCCCAGTTCACCGCCCAGGTTTGGAAATGTTTCTGTACTGCTCTCAACTCTAAGGTTTCTCTCACTTCAGGATATCACCCGCAATCCAATGGCCAGACTGAAAGGATGAATCAGGAGTTAGAATCCACTCTCCGTTGCCTGACATCTACTAATCCAGTACTTACCTTGGGTCGAGTATGCTCACAACTCGCAAAAATCTGCTGCAACTGGACTCTCTCCTTTTCAAGTTTCCATAGGGTATCAACCACCACTCTTCCCAGCAGATGAGAAGGAAATCTCTGTTCAGTCCGTCCACCAACATATCTGCCGTTGCCACAAGGTGTGGAACAAAACTGTCTCTGCTCTGAACCGGACTGCCGCTCAAAATAAGAAATTATCTGACAGAAAACGACGCCCTGCACCTGTATACTCACCTGGACAAGAGCTATGGCTTTCCACACATGACATCCCTCTCAAGTCAATGTCCCGAAAATTATCCTCCAGATTCATCGGACCATACAAGATCGCTTCCATCGTCAGCCCGTCTGCTGTTTGCCTGCACCTGCCACCTTCTCTACGCATCCATCCCACCTTCCATGTCTCACAGATTAAGCCTGTTCTCACCAGTCCTCTGTGCCCTCCGTCCGACTCCCCTCCACCCGCCCGGGATATTGATGGCCACCCGGCATTCACCGTTCGCCGGATCGTGGACTCCCGTCGTCGGGGCCGCGGTTGGCAGTACCTCGTCGACTGGGAGGGCTACGGTCCGGGGTCCTTCATCTTGGACCCGTCACTGATTGACGAATATAAGGACTCTCTGCCTTCCACTTCCTCTGGCCAGGAGGCGGTCGTTGAGGGGGGGGTACTGTTGGGATCTGGAGATCTGCCACCTTTCTCCAGCAGAGGATGCCCCTGGGTCTCCTGAGCTGAAGCCATTTGCACACCTGCGGCCGCTCATCTCATCAGGAGACCAGCCATATAAGCAGCGGCTGAACTTCCCTTCAGTGCCAGAGTGTTAGACCAGTTATGGTTAGCAAGCCTAAGCCGAACCTGCATGTCAGATTCTCTGATTACTCTGAGGAGTAAACCTTATCCTAACCAGTCTTTGTCCTCTCTGCTTCCTAGGAAGACCTGATCAAAGTCTGGAGCTCTTGAGGAGCTCATAGTCAGAAACCTGCCTGCCTGCTCTGTGAAGCCAAACCTGAAGATCCACTGTCTGAACCTGCAAGCCTGTTCTCAGGATAGAATTTGGAAATCAACCCAAGGTCTGAACCTCACTAGTCTGAAGCCAAGCCCTGCCGCTGCTGAACCCTCTGCTGAACCCTAAGTCTCTGGACCCTTCTGGTTCCCTCTCTCCAACGCTCAGTCTGAACTACCATCAGGTACAGATCAGTCCCAAGCTCTATCAAGACTCTCCTGCTTCCTGGCTAACCAAACTGTCCCTCTCTACAGAGAACCCTGTGATACCCGTCCCGGACCCGTTCCAGCATCAGTACAAAATAACCTTTGTGTGCTTTGCTCAATAAACAGTTGAAAACTTTTACTCAGTCTCCGTGGTGTTCTGCATGTGGGTTAAATCAGTTAGACCCGTCATGACATATCCATATAAAAAAAATCGTATTCATTCAAATTTATCTGTCCACCAAAACTCTAAATTTTAGGGCATCCATTCATAAGAAAGATTAAAATATTAAGAATATGTTTCAAAGTTCCCCTTTCGTTCATATTTCAATTAGTTTTCTCATCAGTGTGCGAGAGGCGAGGTAATTCTTGACAGCCAGGTATTTCTCGGGATAGGATTAGGTGAAAGCACGTACAAGCACATAAGACGGCCTTACATGAAAATATCACCAGAATGATTGACAATTAGGAGGACCACTTATTTAGATGATACACCTCGTGAACAAACATCCTCCACTATACCTGTTAGCTTCAAAAGATTGTGAGTTCATATTTCATATAGGACAAAAATGAATCTGACACACCAAGGGATTTTCATTCAGCTTCCTGCAGGAGGAGAAAGGCTGGCTGCTCACATTTCAGCACCTTTCTCCCTGCTCCCTTCACAGTACAGCCTTTTATTAACAGATCACAACAGGATGGGGTGGGTCTGTCGTGCTAAAGGTGTCGTTTGTGGGCCTGCAGTCAACTGAAAAGCAGGTTTATTGGGGATCTTGGTGTGATATTGTGCTATTTTATGATGTTTTTGATTAAAACACAGTTAATGAATTAATTTAACATAGTGACTGCATTATCTGCGAGTATCTATTTTTTAATGCCATGACGTTTCGGGCGTTCTTCTTTTAACCTTCATTTTCATCCAGTATCCAGTCCTCACTATCTGGGATGTGCATTATACCAACATTTACTTGAGAAATGCGACCCTGTGACTTCACAGTTTTCAGCGGTCACATGATTATTAAATGATGTAGTTATCATATCATGCGTCAGTATTGGGGAGGTTACCTGTTACAGGTGCATGAACACTCTGCTGTTTGAGCTCATTCATGCAGTCTGAGCTAATTTTGAAATTAAATGTATTAATTAATAGTAGATTATTATAGGCTACTTATAGCTACAGGATATTTGATGCCATGCAGAAATAATGCTTCTTATATCTAGATCTAAATAGTACATTACAGTGAACCCTCGCTATAACGCGGTTTACTTTTTACGGTCTCGCTGCTTCACAGATTTGCATAATGCATTGTTAAACTTTATTGTCAAACATAATCGATGGTGGCATGTCGGTTTATAAGGATCTTTTGGCCCAGAAGAAAAAAGAGCGACAACAACTACCGATAACTATGTACTTCTCTCAAAAACACACACCGCAGGCTTTAGAAGAAAAAAACGCCACAGAGCAATCAGGATGCAGCGGCTCCGTCAGAACAGCAGTGAAATACTGTACTGTTTTTTTCATAATCATTTTTCATTTTCTCCCGTTCCAATCCGTCACGGTGGGGCGGTGTTGATCCCCGCAATATTAACCCTTCATTTCGTATTAATGATTAAAATTATTACTTATTTTTTCATTACTATATTATTTTACAGTACAGTACAGTAGTTAACAACATCTATACTGTACTTTTATTTGTTAAACAAATGCTTGGGCCTGTAAAAAGTTTTTGTTCCTTGATTTCAATGTTGTATGGAGTATTTCATTGTATAATAACTGTAAAAAAATAAAGGT
Organism: Cyprinodon variegatus; assembly: GCF_000732505.1. NCBI lineage: Eukaryota > Metazoa > Chordata > Actinopteri > Cyprinodontiformes > Cyprinodontidae > Cyprinodon > Cyprinodon variegatus. The sequence goes on from NW_015152305.1 coordinate 64,134, forward strand.
TTCTACTTCACGGATTTCACCTATCGCGGGTTCTTTTAGGAACGTAACCCCCGCGATAAACGAGGGTTCACTGTATTTAAAAACAGCTCTGCCCCTCGGCCACCTGCTGGTTCCTCAGTCAAGGGACTAGG
>NW_015152305.1:65191-66801 GCF_000732505.1 Cyprinodon variegatus
CTACATATGAAGCTACAATTGTCCCATTTACCAGTTTTTACAAACCCAAGGATGAGTCCTTCCTGCATTTGCGACAGGTATACTTTGTGCAGTGCACAGAACGCTCAGTGCTGTGGTACCTGTTGCAGAGATTGAACACCTGGCCTGCTTATAATAACAATGAAAAAAATCTGAAAAAATAGAGTTTAGCACATATTCCCAAAGTAAGAGTTGTAGTCTGAACTAGATGAGGTTGTCTATGTGTGCTATATGTTTTGTGGCACTACAATGATCTACAGTGTAATTATTGGCTATTATATGCTTATGTGGTAATGTGGCCTTTTTGTTAAGTTGTTGCATGTTTTCTAATTTTGGATTTTCTTTATTTTTGAACTTGTTTGCTTGTTTTCAATTTTGTGTGTTGCATGTTTTTTTGGATTTTGTTTGGAGGCCACATTGCCACACACACCTGGACACGCCCACAGCAACGGCACAGGTGTTCCCAATCAACTAAGCAGCGTGCCGACTGGGACGCTGATTTAAAAAGGCAGCTGCTTGGTTGGAGAGACAGTCACCGGACATGGGAAGGTTTGGTTGGGGAAGGCCGATCTTGGAGGGAGCCGGACGGAGCGAGTGAGAGGGAAGCAGCGGGAGAGCCTTGGGGACTGACGGCCGGAGGCCGCTGGAGCGAGGTGCAGAGACGCGCACCGGAGAGGCGCGCACCAGAGAGACGCGCACCAGAGAGACGCGCACCGGAGCGAGGTGCAGAGACGCGCACCGGAGAGGCGCGCACCGGAGAGACGCGCACCGGAGCGAGGTGCAGAGACGCGCACCGGAGAGGCGCGCACCGGAGAGACGCGCACCGGAGCGAGGTGCAAGGACGCACGCCGGAGAGACGCGCACCGGAGCGAGGTGCAAGGACGCACGCCGGAGAGACGCGCACCGGAGCGAGGTGCAAGGACGCACGCCGGAGCGAGGTGCAGAGACCCGCACCGGAGCGGGGGGCAGAGAGGCCCGTCATGGAGTGAGAGGCGCAGAGGCACGCTGGGAGAGGCGCGTGTTGGAGGTGACCTCGCAGGCCAGCTACGCTGGAGAGGCCCACATGCGCAGCGTGCCAGAACGAGGATCCAGCGCTGGGGTGGATGCGCGTGTTGGAGGCGACCTCGCTAAGGCCAGCTACGCTGGAGAGGCCCACACGCGCAGCGTACCGGAACGAGGATCCAGCGCTGGGGTGGACGGTGCCCTCCATCATACCCGCCGAGTGCGCGTCTTTTAACAGACTTGCCCATTGACTCTGCTGCTCTCCACCATCCGTATTTTTATTTTTAATCTCTTTCCTTTTAACTTGTCTTTTTATCTTTTTTATTGGGAATCTGTGGCACCCGAGAGGTGCGATCGTCTTAAAAAAAACCCATAAAAACCAAACAGACTGCGGCGATTGTGAGCAGGGCTTTAAAAAGTTTAATTGGTTAAAGTCCAATAAAAAAAAGATAAAAAGACAAGTTAAAAGGGAAAAGATAAAAAAAGATAGATAAAAGAGAAAAGATTAAAAAGAAAGATAAAAATCCAGATGGGGGAGAGCAGCAGAGGAAATGGCCAAGTCTGTTAAAAGACCGGCACTCGGCGGGTAT
>NW_015152305.1:68845-79209 GCF_000732505.1 Cyprinodon variegatus
TTGGTTATATTCAGTTCAGCCTGAGCATTCAGTGCCAGATCATTACTTGTCTTTCAGTTAACCTGTCTGTTAGTTTTATTTCATGGTTCATGTCCTGGATCCTAGCAGCCAGAGAAAAGAGGGTTTTAGTGTTTGTCTCGTCTCCTGATCGTCCACTGTTCCTCCCCCGCTGAGTCCTCTGGGTTTTTGGCTCTATATGTGGGGAGGTCCAGTTTTTATCTCAGTAAGCCTGGCTCCAGGGAGGAGACCAGTTTAAAGTCCTGCATCAAGTTCTGGTTCCACGTCCTGTCTCTGCTACCCTCTTCCACTGAGCCTGCTCATCTGCACCTGATCCTGTCTGCTCCTGTGCGTGACCACCTGGTCACGCTTTCAGACCCTGTCAGACTCTGAACCCTCCTGGGAGCCTGTGGATGCCTGGAAGTCTGGATCCTGACACCTGTTCTGTTCCTGTCTGTTCTGTATCCCTGACCAGGATCGGCTTCCAGCATGTCCTCTGGGGCTGCAGCACTGGGGACATTCTTGGACTGGACTGTTAAATCAGGTATGTGGCCAACTCAGATAATCTTCTGTCAAATGATCGTGGTCACTTACCTGTGTTTCTCCCACAGAGAGTGTCTGACATTGGGCGGTGCCCCACCCCCCTCCTGCAGTGACCGCGAGCATCAGCTCCACTTTAGTTTTCTTTAATAAACCTTTTGAACTTTCCTACCGGCTGTCTCTCCTTGAATACTGGGTCCATCTGTCCTCGGTTCATGACAGACATCCTGCTGCGGAGGATACACAGCCCATAATACTTACAACTGTTGAGGAGATAACCTGTAACTAAAAACATTCAGCTACATGGATTATAAAAGTCACGACATGGAAGACAATGTGGATGTGGAAAACTTCTTCTATAACGTTGTTGATAACGGCTGATACGACACAACTGATCCGTTCCACAGTTTTTAGTTCAAGTTTTCTATCATACATTTCAACAGCAGAAGTTTCTATGCAAACTTCAACAACATCAAAGACCAGTTTAAAGAGCCAATCAGCATCATAGCATCTCTGAAACATGGAAGGAGCTGATTCTGAGCTGCAGGGTTATGAGTTCANGTGACCACCTGGTCACGCTTTCGGACCCTGTCAGACTCTGAACCCTCCTGGGAGCCTGTGGATGCCTGGAAGTCTGGATCCTGCCACCTGTTTCTGTTCCTGCCTGATCTGGATCCTGTTCCTGTCTGTTCTGGATCCCTGACCAGGATCGGCTTCCAGCATGACCTCTGGGACTGCAGCACTTGGGGACATCTTGGACTGAGACTGTTAAACCAGGTAAGTGGCCAACTCAGATAATCATCTTCTGTCAGATGATTGTGGTCACTTAAGAGTTTGAGGTGAAGATTCTCATCCAGATCATAGTCATTCCAAAAAAGGAAAAAAATGTTAAAAAAGAAACCACTGGACTTTGTTTTCCAAGTGTAAAGACATTTTGCTTTCTATCCAGGAAGCTTTCTCTCCTCTTCTCAAAATGTCTAGATTACCACTGAGTTGCAGGCTTTTATAGATTAGCCTAAGAAAGCCTTGTTATGGCTTATAAAACAAATTGAACTGAAAATACAGGTCCAACCCCTAGTAATGGGGAGTTATTGAGGTTATTGTTGGCCTGAAATACCCGATACTGGCCGATGTCTCTGAAAAAGATGTTGTTAGGGTCATTGTTGGCCTGGCTGACCAGTTGAGATGTTTTGGTAACCAAAACAATAAGCCATAACAAGGCTTTGTTCACCACTCTATAAAACTCACGCTAATCCAGACATTTTCAATTGAGAAAGTTTCCTTAATGGAAAGCGAAACGTCTTCAAATTTGGAAAACAAAGTTCAGTGGTTTAATTTTTAAGTTTTTTTAACTTTCTGGGAATTCAGAGTTTGAGATACTGTAAAGTTGACCAAGGTTTCTTTACTACTCTGTGGTTAATCATGAACAACCAAGAAAAAGTATACATGTGGTATCATCCATCCATCCAGTTTATGTCACGCTTATCCCAAGCAGGGTCGCTAGGGGTGCTGGCGGGGTACACCCTGGACAACTATCCAGTTCATCGCAGGGCAACACAGAGACAAACAACACTCACACCTGAGGGGAATTTAGAGAAGCCAATTAACCTAACAGTCATGTTTTTAGACTGTGGGAGGAAGCCGGAGTACCCAGAGAGAAACCACACATGCACAGGGGAACATGCAAACTCCATGCAGAAAGACCCCAGGCCTAGAATCGAACTGGAACCTTCTTGCTTCAAGTCAGCAATGCTACCCACTGCCGCACATAGCAGCCCACATGTGGTACCATGAAATAAATTATAACTGAGATCTGCTGACATTTGGAGATCTGTCTGACCTTTTGTGGAATGAGGGGATCACGTTAGCTTTTTCTGTGGTGAGGTTCCTGAGTACAGATCCCAAAGAGAAGACCATGATCCCAGCATTTCCAGAAATTTGGACAAATCTTTCAATTTTCTGTAAAATAACAATATTTTCACTTTCATTAGACAACTGTTAGTGAAACTGTGTTGGTAGAATCCATTGTTTAAATAAGGGTATATGTGGTTTGGTAGGAATGTTTAAAGATGTGAATTATAAACCCTACCTCTGGTAAAGGTGTAGCCGGTCTGCAGTGGATCTATCCAACAAATTTAAACTTGGGAAGGAATGGGCAAGAAAAATCAAAATCCCAGTAGGTTCTTAGCAACCAAATATTCGCATTACCCATCATCTTACAGGCACTGGTGGGTGTTCCTGTTAGATTAGAGCAGCACAGGGGTACAAAACAAACAATATAAAACATATTTTCATGTATATTATCATCTGCATGTCTTTGTGGTCTCTGATATCAGAGGTGAGAAACGTACAAAAAAATCAGATTAATATTTGTCAACCTCTTTCCACATAACTTCTTCCAGCACAAAGTCATTCAAAGAAGAGGATGTTCCACAGTCTCTCTGAGAAGTCCATCTTGTCTGTGCGTTTGCTCATAGAACCAGGGACAAAGGAAGGTGGAGCAGGTAGCTGACCACACATCCTTTCCCTGTTATTGAGAATAACAATGAATAGACGATTGGGATACCCAACATGTCTGCAGTCAGGTCACTGCCGGCATAGATTGGATCAGCAAACAGCAGGTCATACTTTGCTTCCATTAGCTCTTTCATGATGTGTTCAGGTTTTTACCACCCCATCCAAAAACTTTAAAGATATCTGCATGTCACACGTCATTAGATTAATGAATATAATGTAAATCTGAACAGTATTCATGGAATCCATTTCATACATATTAAAATGTAGGATCTTCTCAACGAACTTTTCCTTAGCATCTTTTGAGAGGGGCACGTTAAAAGGTTCATACTGGAAGCGAGAGGGTTCGCTGCTGTTCAGGAATAATGATGTGCTCGGGATCAAAACGGTCATCTGGTGTCCTCTGTCGACCAGGGTCTCCAGTACAGGCTTCATGTTTAGCCAGTGGCTGGCCTCTGTGCACCACACCAAAATCTTTCCTCTGTTTGAGCTCCTTGTTCCACCAAGTAGTAGCAGAATGCATACAGAGAGACTCAGCTCCATGTTGGCTGTGGGTCTGCAGGAAAACAAGCTGTGGTCTTTTAAACAGGTGCTCTGCACAGATACTTATTAACTAAATGAACTCTGACATGTTCCTCTTTGTACTGAATGACACGATAACAGGCTTACCCCAGGAAAACTGTGAGAGAGGTAAAGGGTTATGGCTGCAAAGGCTGATTTTCATTTCTGATAAAATTGCTGATTCATAATTTGTTGCTTAGGAATGAGCAATAAAAAACATGTCTTAAAAACATGTAATATTTTGAAGACCGAAGTAAATTTTTATTTATCTCATTCTGTTATCTCTTGATAAAAGCCAGTGCTGCTAGTTGCCTTTAGAAGACACATAATTGTTTTTCCTAGAAGAAACCCAGATATTCTGTGAAGGCCTCAGAGGTCTCAATGGAATAACATTTCTAACATACGTAGACAATGATGACTGTATCATTCTATAAATATCCCTCTTTAATGAGGGAGTTTGGACAGTATTGAAGGGAAGATGAAGCCAATTACTTATAGGAAAATGTTAAGAGAAAAACATACGAAAGGCTGGTCAATACCTCACCCCAAAGGTTAGCTTTCCAACAGGAAGAAAACCCTTAATGCACTGTTAATATGAAGTTGTTTAGATCACATCAATGAGTAAGAACTGTTATGATCTGCCCTGTTAACTGGCCTTAATTGTCATTTACTTGCTTTATTCTGCCCAGCTCCTAATTGTCACTCATTTCATCCACCTGCTGGTTCTGCTTTATATTTGTCCAGCTACCGGGGCCAGATCATTGTTTGAATTCTGTTTGCGTCCTGTCCGTTTGTCAGTTTCGTTCGTTAGATTTATTTCCAAGGTTCATATCCCTGCTCCAGTAAGGAGATTATTCTCAAGCCTTTGTCTCCAGGCGAGTTTATTCCCTACCTGGTGGTGAGAGCTTTTCAGCGTTTCCTAGTGTTTCTGATTTCCTGATTCTGTTCCCTCTTAACCACTGGTTCTGTCTGCCCTCGTCCGATCTGTTTGCCTGAAACTCCTTTGGACTGTTGGATTCTGTCTTCATCTGTGCATTTCTGTCTGAGCTGGTTGCTCAACACACGGGACTCTAAACCTCCTCCTGGAACCTGGTCTGTCCGCTCCTTTGCGGGTCAGAACCACTGACCGGGCTGAGGACTCGTGGATTCCAGAACTGTTCCTGTCTAATCTGAATCCCTGACCTTGATTGGATCCCTGCCTGCTGACTGGGGTTGCTGTATCGGGGACACTTTGGACGGCTCAGAGCCGCATCCCGTTGGCAATGCATCCATTGCTGATCCTGATCCTGCCTATGATTGAGAGGATGGACTGAACTGTTAAACCAGGTAAGTGACTCACTTGGATAATCATATTCGGTCAGATACATTAATTGTGGTCATGTACCTCTGTTTCTCCCTCCAGAGTATCAGTGATTCGGCGGTGCCCCGCCCCCTTTCTGCAGCCATTGAGGTCCGCAGTCCCACAGCTCTGGGCTTCTGTTCTGTTTGAGTCTGTTTTGTTTTAATAAATATTTGAACGTTCCTATTGACTGTCTCACATTGAATGCTGGTTCCATCTGTCCCGTTTTATGACAATAATGGCCTGGTCAGAGCAAAGAGCTGTCATGATGGGTTTAAAGTGCTAACCCACATGCAGAGATCACTCAAGAGGCAGAGAAAAAGTTCAAAGATTTATTTACAATGAAGCACAATATATAATGAACTGGGCCTTGGTAGGTTGACTGGTCACGCAGGGGTTCACCACTGTTCTGAAGTTGAGCGGAGCTGCAGAGGGGGGGAACCTTGAGGGTCCAGAGGCTAGTCGGCAGGCAGAGGGCTGAGGGCGGAGGCGGAGGCTTACTGAGTGCAGACAGACGGATTCCAGACTGAGTTCCAGGCAGATACAACCCTCCAGGATTTCACTGAGAGCAGACAGGCGGACTCCAGAAAGAGTCTTCTCTTCAGGATTTCAGATTGTCAGGCAGGAATATCTGTGAGACAGAAAAAGACTGGATCAGACTGGTTCTCAAAATCTTGGGTACAGATAAGCTGGCTGGCTCAGGCTTGCTAACCATTACTGGCAAACACTCTGGCACTGGAGTGTCCGTCTCCGCCTGCTTAAGAAGGAGCCTCCTGATGAGCAGATTGAAGACAGGTGTTGCAGTCAGCTCATGCCCCCAGGAGATCTTGTGCGCCCTCTGGTGGAGAAAGTGGACAAAACCTCCAGATCCCAACAGTACCCCCCCTCAACGACAGCCACCTGGCGGTCCAAACGAACAGGAAGGCAGAGACTCACGGTACTCCGAGATGAGAGCAGGGTCCAATATAAATGAGCCGGGAACCCAAGTTCGATCCTCCGGACCGTAGCCCTCCCAGGTACTGCCAACCACGGCCCCGGCGATGGGAGTCTATGATCCGGCGGACGCTGAATGCAGGGTGACCATCAATGTCACGGGGGGGAGGAGGGGAGTCGGACGGAGGGCAAAGAGAACTGGTTAGAACAGGTTTAATCTGGGAGATGTGGAAGGTGGGATGGATCCGGAGTGAAGGTGGAAGATGCAGGCGGACAGCAGATGGATTAATGATGGAGTCTATCTTGTATGGGCCAATGAAACTGGGAGACAGTTTTCTGGACATGGATTTTAAGGGTATGTCACGGGTGGATAACCAAACCTGTTGTCCTGGTGTGTATGTGGGAGCTGGGCGTCTCTTTCGATCTGCGAACCTGTGGTTTTGCTCAGATGATCGGTTTAAGGTGGTGATGGTGTTTTTCCAGACCCTTCGACATCGGCGGATGTGGTGATGGACAGAAGGAACAGATATCTCTTTCTCATCGGCAGGAAATAAGGGAGGCTGGTACCCTAAGGAGACTTCAAAGGGGGAGAGACCGGTGGCAGAAGAAATATGAGAGTTGTGAGCATACTCCACCCAGTGCAGGTACTGACTCCAGTTAGTCGGGTTGGTCGAAGTGAAGCATCTGAGGGTGGACTCCAGCTCCTGATTAAGGCGTTCAGTTTGGCTGTTGGACTGAGGGTGGTAACCAGAAGTTAGAGAAACTTTAGTGTCGAGGGCAGAACAGAAATGTCTCCAAACCTGAGCTGTGAACTGGGGTCCTCTGTCAGAGGGAATCTCCTGAGGGATGCCATGTAACCTGAAAACATGCTTGGTTAGGAGAAGAGCTGTTTAAAAGGCTGTGGGAAGTTTCCTCAGAGGGATTAGATGGCAGGCTTTAGAGAAACGATCGATTATTGTAAAGATGGTGGTCATACCTTTGGATGCCGGTAACCCGGTGACAAAATCTATGGCAATATGGGACCATGCGCGTGTGGGAACAGGCAGAGGATGGAGGAGACCAGAGGGAGGCTGATGAGATGGCTTATTGCGGGCGCAGACAGGGCAGGCTAGTACAAACTCCTTTACGTCTTTGTGAAGGGAAGGCCACCAGAACCGACGGGATATCAGAGCTACAGTTCTGCTGACCCCAGGATGAGCCGAAAACTTTGAAGAATGCATCCAGTGTATTAATCTGGACCTAACTGATGAGGGAACGTACATCTTGTTAGGAGGACCAGTGCCTGGATCAGGTTCGGTAGTTTGGGCCAGTCTGATCTGGTCTGAGATCTCCCAGGAGACAGTAACAACAGTGCAGCTAGCTGGAAGGATATTAGCAGGAGATTCAGGTTTATCTGGAGCATAGAGGCGAGAGAGAGCGTCGGGTTTAACGTTTTTAGAACCCGGCCGTAGGAAATAATCATGTTGAATCGGGAGAAAAACAGAGACCAACAGGACTGACGGGGATTTGATCTTTTGGCAGATTGAATGTAAGAGAGATTTTTGTGATCTGTCCATACCAGAATGGGATGCTCCGCGCCCTCCAGCCAATGCCGCCATTCTTCCAGAACCAGTTTTATGGCGAGTAGTTCTCTGTCTCCGACATCATAATTTTGTTCAGCTGAGGTAAGTCTGTGGGAGAAAAATGCACACGGGTGAGCTCTCTGGTCTGAATCTGAAACTTGGGACAGAACAGCCCCAACCCCTGAGTCAGAAGCATCCACCTCCAAAATGAACTGTTTGGAGGGGTCGGGTTGAATGAGGATGGGTGCATTTGAAAACAGAGCCTTGAGTTTCTTAAAGGCAGCCTCAGCTTCCGCAGACCAGTGAAAAGTTATTTTGACAGAAGTCAATGCTGTCAAGGGCTGGGCTGTTTGGCTGTAATTTCGGATAAATCTTCGGTAAAAGTTGGCAAACCCCAGAAATCTCTGCAGTTGTCTCCGGTTCTCGGGAGTGGGCCAGTCCAGAACCGCCTTGATCTTATCCTCCGACGGCTTCACCTGCCCGCCCTCGACCACAAAACCTAGGAAAGTGACAGATGACCGATGAAACTCACATTTCTCTGCCTTAACAAACAGCTTGTTCTCAAGAAGTCTTTGCAGGACCAAACGGACATGTTTTTGATGTTCGGTGATGTCTTTGGAGTAAATCAGAATGTCATCAATGTAGACAAAAACAAAAACGTTCAAAAAATCCCTTAAAACATCATTTACCAGCGCCTGGAAACAAGCTGGGGCATTGGTCAGACCAAAAGGCATTATCAGATATTCGAATTGACCCAGAGGCGTCTTGAATGCAGTTTTCCATTCATCACCCTCTCTGATTCTGAGGAGGTGATAGGCGTTTCTGAAGTCTAACTTGGTGAACACGGTTGCTCCTTGAACTGGTTCAAAGGCTGACGCTGACAGGGGTAACGGGTATTTGTTCTTGACGGTTATTTGGTTTAGACCTCTGTAGTCAATACAGGGCCGCAGAGATCCATCCTTTTTACTTACAAAAAAGAACCCTGCTCCAAGTGGAGATGAGGACGGTCGAATTATTCCGGCGGCTAAAGACTCATTAATATATCTCTCCATAGTTTCCCTCTCAGGTTTGGAGATGTTATAAAGCCGACTGCTAGGGAGAGGGGCCCCAGGGAGAAGATCGATAGCGCAGTCGTATGGTCGATGCGGAGGGAGAGAAAGGGCTCTAGCCTTACTGAAAACAGGAGCCAGATCATGATAGTCAGAGGGTATAATGGAAAGATCTGGCGGGTCAGCCTCCTGACGGCTGGCCGGCGACTGGGTCGGAGGTGCGGTGGAGCGGAGACAGGAGCAATGACAGGAAATCGACCAGGACTCGACATGTCTTTTAGACCAGTTAATATGTGGGTTATGAAGTTGGAGCCAATCAAATCCCAGAACTAAGGATGAGCTAGCAGATGGAAAGACAAAAAATGAAATGGTTTCTCTGAGGTTTCCGGAGATCAAAAGTTCTAGAGGCTTAGTTTGGTGCGTAATCTGTGGTAATTTTTTGCCATCTAACGCAGAGACCCTCAGGGGCTTAGTTAGTGGAATGGTTTCGATATTTAACTGTTTGACCAAACTGGAATCTATCAGATTTTTCTCACAACCAGAGTCAATCAATGCCGATAAGGTGAGGGATTGATCCTTGAAGAACAGAGTTGCAGGGAGAAGGAGTCGAGGAGATTTCTCAGTTTGGAGATGGTCCGCCAGACTCCTCATTTCCTGTGGCGGACCCCGGCTTTTACCTTAGCTGGGCAGGTCGAGACAAAGTGTCCAGGTTCTCCACAGTACATACACAGATTTAGTTTAAATCTCCTTTGCCTCTCTTCTGATGTGAGCCTGGTGTGGCCGATCTGCATGGGCTCTGCTTCAGAGGAAACTGTGGAAGGAGAGACGTCATTAGATTCTTCAGGAGGAACAGATACAGGAAGGAAACGGCTCTTGGGTCTGGACTTGGACCTGGCTCATAGTCTGTTATCAAGACATCAAGATATTTAGCTTTATTAGTTCCTCCAAAGTGCTAGGTTCATCGAGAGTAGCCAACTCGTCCTTTATAGACTCATTAAGGGAGTGAAAATAAGCGCTTTTTAGCGCTGATTCTCCCCAACCGGAAGCAGCCGCTTTAACCCGGAAGTCTATTGAAAATTCTGCCACTGTTCTGTTTCCCTGCTTTAATTCAAGCAGTCCGCGGGATTCTGTGGCCTTATCTGTGTCTTGGTTGAATGTCTGTTTGAATTTCTTAACGAATTCCTCAAAAGTACAACCAAAACTAGTTTCAGAAGAGAATCTGGCTTCCGCCCATTCCAGGGCTTTTCCAGACAATTGAGACAAAATGAAGGAAATCTTCCTCTTATCCTCAGAAAAACTAAGAGGTGAATGATTAAAAATAATTTGACACTGGAACAAAAATCCTTTGCACTTACTTTGATTGCCTGAAAATCTTTCAGGGAGAGATGGGCGGAATTCAGGAAATTACGGGCTGATTTCTGACCTGTGAGCTGGATTGGGATCCTGAACCGGAAGCTGAATGGCCTCAGCCGCAGGGGCAGCTCTCTGGAAATGATGTGTCATCTCCTGCAGGGTGCGGTTGGTTTCAGCTTGACGAACATTCAGTTCACGGAGGGCGGAGTCATGGCTTTGAATGAGGGCCTGCTGTTGTTCCAAAATCCTCTTAAATGATTCCGCGGGGCTAGTTTGTTGGCCAGAGTGTTCTGTCATGATGGGTTTAAAGTGCCTAACCCACATGCAGAGATCACTCAAGAGGCAGAGAAAAAGTTCAAAGATTTATTTACAATGAAGCACAATATATAATGAACTGGTCCTTGGTAGGTTGACTGGTCATGCAGGGGTTCACCACTGTTCTGAAGTTGAGCGGAGCTGCAGAGGGGGGGAACCTTGAGGGTCCAGAGGCTAGTCGGCAGGCAGAGGGCTGAGGGC
>NW_015152306.1:0-28459 GCF_000732505.1 Cyprinodon variegatus
AAACATTTTCTTTATAAAAATAACCTGAATGTTTGTGGCCTGTAACCTAGCAAATTAAATTTATATGTTAACTCATAGGTAATCACCCCTGTTCTGGGAAAAGGCCTCAGAGGTTAGTTAGAGAACATCAGTGAGCAAACAGCCTCATGATGTCAGTCACCTTCAGCACATGATCTACACAGTGAAACATAGTGGTGGAAGTATTATGCTGCGAGGTTTTCCTTAAGCAGACGAAGGAGGGTGAATGGAGATGAATACAGCTTGGGTTATTTCTGGGTACGGAGAAGCAGAGCTTTGGCTGCTAATCAGAGCAGAGTGAATCCTTCAGGGAGGTGTGTTAACGCACATATTTAAGTTTGGATTGTAGGCGGTTGCGACATCTTTTCTGGGGAACTCTGTGTCTTTTAGAGGGAAAATGTGTTCGTGTGCGAGCTTGTCAGAAAGCACAAACAACACAAATAAAACGACTTAGTCTATGTAGGACAACATAAAGAACTACAAAAAACTGCTGTGTTCTATAATATGGCATCCCGCTTATATAACGATAAATCTTTTTGTTGAAGACAAAAACATATAAGATAAGATTTTCTATTCTTAGACACAAAAAAAAATCAGATAAACTCTAAAAGTAGTTATTAACCTGGAAATTCACAATAATCTATTTTGGCCAGACTAGCAATTAGAGCAGATGAATAGAGCATGTTGGAGGTTAGTAGGGAACTAAAACTATATTTAGGATTTATTTAAACAGTTAAAAATAAAGCCTGAAAGGCTGGAAATGTTTAAAAATATTCTGTTTGATGAAATGAAATAAAAGCCAACAGTAAGAACCAGTATTCCTGTCTAACATTGTTGGTGTGAGGCAAGGAACCGACAGGACTGGCTGGTCTGACCTGGTTGGCTGTTAGAGCCTCCAAGGTCCTTAGTCTTTCCAGAACACTCTGCATGTCTTCCTGCAGTCTGGCCAGCGCCACCACAATCTGCTCGTTCAGGCTCACTGCGGGTGTAACGGCGCCTCCCCAGCGCTCCCCGTCTCCATCCCCACTGCTGTGCATGGGGACCTGAGGTCCTGGACCTGGGGACCTAGAACCTGGAAAGCAGAAAAGGATTTTATCAGCTGTTTTTTTTAATCTTAATTAGGCTCATATGGTTTGTATTTCATAACTTTAAACTGATTATCCAGTTTAGTCTTGAAAAACCCAACAAAAATACTTAAAGAGATAAAACTGCTTTCATTACTTAAAACTTGTAGACATTTCATAAATATTTTTTTGTTTTATCCTTTTTTTAAAATCTAATTTTGGACAAATTGCGAATGTGCGAGGCTTTAATAGCTCAACTATTTCTTTTAAATAAACTGCCTTAAAGGCCTTTTTTTTTTAAAGCTTTATATAATAGAAGCTTTAACGTCCTGGAGGTTGGTCCTCACCTTTTCCCCTTCTGGCTGAAGCACCATCTGGCATTTCCACGTCCAGCCTCTGTCTCTGTGACACCGTCCCACCCGTCTCCCCCTCTTCTCCTCCACACCTGACGGCCTGTGGAGGATCCTGAACGTCCTCCTCTGCGTGTCGTAGTTGACTCTCCTCTTCTTCCAGGTCATCCAGAGAGCGGTTATGTTCCGAGTTCTGGAGTAAAAGGAGACATCTTTAGGGGAGTGATTTAATAAATCTGATCCAGGCTCATGTTTGTGAGGCTCTGACTTGCCTCTTCTTGGCCAAACTGGTCCACAGAATCACAGTAGACTTCACTGTCTGAGTCACTGGTAACCAGATTGGGTCTCGCATCTAAAATAAATACAAAGACAACATCATATTTTTTTGTGCGGCTTGTTTATGGTTTTCAGACTTTCTACACAGAAGAAACAGTGAATTAATGGCTGCCTGTCCTGTTTATTCTGACTGATCCAAACCAGCCCAGGAGCAGCCAAGGTGTGAATCTTTACTGGAGCTTTACTGCAGCTCTGAGAATAAAGCTTAGCAGATTATCTGGTCACATGCTGCTCTTAAACCCCAAGCAGGGGCAGGCAATGTTGGAGGAGTCCTCATTACGCTGCCGTTCTAAATACAGCAGAGCCAATATGGAGGTTTTCCTACCTGCATGGTGTCCATTCAGCAGAGGCTCCCCGGCTGAGACTTCCTGCACATCGCCGTCTCTGGGATGACCCCCGTTGACCACATGGGAGCCACCATTAGACAGTTTACCATTCTGGAGGGACACTCTGTGTCTTCTGGTGGAACTTTTCTTCTTGGGCTGTGCTGCTAAAGTAAAACACAACAGGAGCAGTGATAAGAAAAAAATCAGCAATACAAGGGATAATCGTCTCACAATAGGGAGCAATATCAACCTTTTCTGATTTCTATTATGTCCTCCTTCTCTTCTTCCTCATTATCATCATCATCCTCCTCATCATCATCATCATCGTCGTTGTCGTCTTCCTCTTCGACTTCTTCACTCTCTCTGAGCCTGGCGGGCCGAGTCTCCAGAGTGCCGTTCATCTCCATGTTTCTTATTATGCTTTTTGCAATACTTTTTGATCCCACTGTGTCCAGCATCGTTCCAAACCCTGAACAAAACAAAAAAAATAATAATAATAATACTGGGAAACTCCACACAAAACTAAACTTTACTTAAACTCCATCTTTATCTCGTTTCTGTACTTTAAGAGGAATAACAAACATCTTTATGAAATAATCAGCAGCTAGAAAAAACGATTTCTTTATCCTAAAACGTGTGCGTAACAGAGGGAACAGTGCCGCCAACTAACACTAAAAGCAGCTGATCTGAAGCAGCACACAGATTCTACTCTACATCACGAGAGCACAGTCAGATACTTGCCTTCCAGTTGCCTAGCAAACTTGGTTAAACGGGCTGAGCAGATAAGAGGCAGAGAGAGTTAAGCTTGGTCGTCCCGTTTCTGTCACCAGGAAGTAGAAGGTAGAGTCGGCGCTGTGGGCCACAGACCTTACCTGTACTCAAGTCTGATATCTGCGTGACTTTTTTCTTCTCATCAATCAGCTCATAGAAGGGTCCGAGGACGCGCAGCAGCTCCTCCACCTCGTCAGTCATGGGCATTCCCTCCAGGATCTGTGAACGAAATCCAATAAACCTTAAGGATTTTTCCCAATGGGAAATAATAACCTTCATAATAAATGTATGAAGCAAATAAAATATTTTACTTCATTGTGTTTTCTAAAGCAAGTGAAAATTTTAAAATCCTTCTTTGTCAGCAGGAAATGAGTGAACTTTAAGCGGAAAAAAGGACTTGAGAAGTAAGAATTTATCT
Organism: Cyprinodon variegatus; assembly: GCF_000732505.1. Classification (NCBI taxonomy): domain Eukaryota; kingdom Metazoa; phylum Chordata; class Actinopteri; order Cyprinodontiformes; family Cyprinodontidae; genus Cyprinodon; species Cyprinodon variegatus. The sequence goes on from NW_015152306.1 coordinate 3,284, forward strand.
TCACTGCATTTTACAAAAATAACTCAATCGGGATGTGAAGAAGACCACAAAGGAAACCAATAGTTGTTTGTGTGCCATAAATGGTAGCCAGAAAGAACTTCTTCCTTAAAGTGTAGTTTTCACTTTTTATGTGTCTTTTGTTTCCCGAAAACTACATGATGTCTGCAGATGACCTTAACTGCCACTTAAAGATTACCCTGAATGGACATGTTTGGTTTTATTTTGGTATTTGCTTTATTATTGACCCTAGAGAAGCATATGCCTGAACACATATCAGTATTTTAACTTCTGTTAGACTTACTACATGTGTAGCATTAGCTTGAAGGGGGTTTAGTGGACCAATCACTGTGTTCTTGCAGTAAACTAAGAAGAATGAGTGCTATAAGGGGCTTTTCCCTTATACCATAAAAACTATTTTGCTGTCGTTAAACCCACATAATGGAAACAGCCTGGTTATGTGGTTTAATTGAATACAGAAGGATTATGAGGCAAGTTGTGTGTCAGTGCATCTAAAAATAAGAAATCAGGTCAGAGCTGGAGCAGAAGAGACATCAAACTGAGCATTCTTATGCTTTGAAATCCTCCCATAGTGTGCTGGTTTGTTAGGTCTCTAAATCCCACCTCTCAGCAGCATTCTAACGAGGACCCTAAATGGAAGTTGTAGACTTTTCTGTGGGTCAGACCTGCTGTAATGTAATGGTACTCCAGCTCAGGTTCGAAACATTGTTCTAACTCTCCCTCAACTTTCAGAAAACACCTTAGCTTTTTTTAGTATTTGCTTATCCAAATGAAAACAACCATCATCAGCTACAACACCAAACAGACAAGTCTTGATCACAAAATTTGAAAAATCAAGAAGACCAACCAGCTTCATTTGGTCGACATAGGCTGCCATAGCTTCTTCTTCAGGCATCTCTCCAAGGGAATTCCACGCATCCCTATTAAAATTAACGTAAAAAGGAAAAAAATGTTTATTAAAAATCAAAGTGATTAAACTAAGAGATAAGTATCAATCTAATTAGAATGTTTTTACATAAGACATAAATATTTAAACAGTAATGATGGATATCATGCTTCCGTTACTCGTCAGCCTTTAGCACAGTCAAAGTTCAAAGTCTGAACAGAGTCTGGATTGAACATGTTTACTTAAAGTGTTTTTTTTTTCTTCACATCTCCAATAAAACATATTTATTAAATAGGATCTATGTCACCTTTGTGCTAGTTCCCTGCTTTTCAAACAGACCCAGTTTACCCAAGGTCAATGTGTTCCCTGCAAGCCTTCGGCTCAAAGGTTGAGTAAAACCCCACCCGCTGTCGGTAGCTATGATTTCAAACATTTTCAAGCAAGACCCAACAGAGAAAGCTGTCCGGCTCTGTGGGTAAGAGGTCACATTCCAGACCCAGTCCAGAGAGCATAACTTAAGAAAAGACACAAAAAGATAATTCCTCTGCCTTCAGTCTGGTTTCACATGAAAATGAATCTAATATTTATAAAATACATTAATGTAAAGAGTTGAAATATCTAAACACAGCAGAAACAACATAAATGGATATGAGAGAAATCTACAAACCATTTAGCTTTACCAACTACATCCCAGAACCCAGGTCGTGGTATATTACATGGTCCAACAGTGGCCTGTTTATAGTAGCTGTAGAACTTGAGCATCATGTCATTTGAAGGCTGAAAGGGACCTGAAGAAAAACAGACACAAACACTGTATGCAAAATGTCTGCTTTTTTCAACAACAGGGTAGGAATCTACACACTGGATGGGGCCACATGAACAGACCGATTCTGCTGGTGTCTGCAGCTAAAGCTGATAAAATCACTCAAGCTGCTGCGTTTCACCTGGCACCAGCTGAAGTTGGCCTCTGATAGGGTACTGAGCTTAAGAGCCATTTCAGAGCTTTTAAAGAATAAAGTTTCAGATCTAAAACACTTAGATGAGCTGGCTTCTTCAAATTATTGTCTACTTCCACCTCCCACTTTTCAAAGAGTTCTGACTGGACTCATCTCTCTAACCAGGTTACTTTTTTGCCATAAGAAAGGTAACTTTTTTTTCTTTGGGGCATCGCTCATCAATCCTGTGTATTACATCTTATAAAAACTGCTGGACGCTTAAATCTAGGTTACAGAGTTGCAAGGTTTATGATTTTATTTTATTTTTTTGTTATTTAAAAAAAAACTCAGAAAAAGAGGACTATGATAACTCTTTGGTGATAAGGTTGAATCTGTGGCTGCTCCTTTTAACAGGCTGACAAACAGAAAATGTGTCTTCAAAAGTATTAAGACCTCAGAGGTTAATGAACAATAGTGAAAAAACAAAACACTAGGATGAAGACCAAGGTGGATAGCAGACAGGTCGGGGGGATGTGGTGAAATTTCAAAGCAGGGTTAGGTTATAAAACACTACATTTTCACAGAGTTTTGTTTGATCAGTCATCTGAAAATGGAAGGAGGATGGGACACCATAACAGGGCAACAAATTAGCTAAGAGGCTCATGGTAACTTAAGGAGCTATGGAGATCCAAAGCTCAGGTGTGATAATCTGATGATAGGACCAATATTATTCATGGACGCCACAAATCTGGCCTTTAAAACTCCCCTATTATGGATAATTCACATAAACATTTTCTAATAGTCATATGTGACCTGAAGCCTGCGTATGAGGTTCACCAAATGGAAAAAAAACTAAAAAAGATTCCTCCTTGCCTTTCTTCACGTCTTAGTTAATGTATGCTCAAAATGCTCTGTTTGAAAATCATTCCCCTTATGATGTCATAAAGAAACAAGCTGTGGATCTGTAGCAGCCAATCCGGCAAGCCATGGCCTTTATCTAATGTGTTGACCCCGAACTCCCCAAGCAGGAAAGTGATAGTTTTATCTGTTTTAATTATGTATAAAAAAAAAAAAATAAAAAAAAAAGATTTGTAAAATAATTGTTCGTTTCAGCCCTAAATGCACCAGGGAGCGTTATCACAGATCTTTCCTCCCGGCAGCTGTAAGACTTTATAACCATCACTGTTCCCAACAAACTCAATAAGTTGTTACATTGATGCCGTTTTTTGCAGTTTCTGTCTTAGTCAGTTAAAAACAAGCTGCTGGCATTTTCTTTCTTTTTTTTTTTTTTTGCACATCTCTGGTGTTGCTGCTATTTTTCCATTACTGAAAAAAAAAAAATTCCACAGCTGTTATGGATTTGTCATTCTCCAGATACAGAGTATTTATATTGTAAAAACACTGTACAGTACAATACTTTACTGTGTTTTATTTTCTTATCTGTTATTTCTATACACTTTTCTAAGGTGTACATTGTGTGACCACTTCTGCTATAACCATTTGCTGCAGTAACGCCACAATTTTCCCATTGTGGGACAATAAGGGATTTTCTACTCCATTATATTTCACATAAACTACAACCCCAACCTGCAGAAAAGTCCACCAGTTACTGCTAAAAACAAAAAAATGAATACACACACTGAAGTGTGTGACAGTATTTAAAAATATATATATATGTAGGAAAACCTTATAAACTAACCATATTTATTTAACATGAACAAGAGCTAATTTGTTAGAACTGTAAATTTACAGTCATATTACTGTTTTTATATATATATTTAAGATGAAATTGTTCAGAGAGCTGTTCCAAACGAAATTTATTTTTGCTTTACACTTGTGTAAACAAAATGACTAATAAATTAGCCTACGTCTAACCTGATGACATGAAATGTGTGCAATATCCCTTTAATTGAGCAGTATATCAGATGTAAAATCAACGTGGTTTATGTGAAGCAGTTGCTGAGGCTGTCAGTGTCTCCCAGGAAGTGATGGGTCTTACTAACCGTTGGGGGGTAAACTCTTGATGACTTTAACCGCTGCCTCGAACCTTCTCTGGGTCAGACGTGTCTGTTCCTGTGCGCTGACACTCTCCACCTCCATAATGCCAATCTGGAGACAGCTAGCAGGAATATCCGCCTAACCAGAAGTAGAAGAAACATAAAACAGACGCTGGTCTTTGGGTTCGCAGTCTGTGTTTTGACCGACAGTAAGAGGATTGAACCAGCTGAGAATGTAGGACACAATAAGTGCCCTGCCGCACAGGGTTAGCTGCGGCCAGCATTTACGCCAAGTTACACAAATGTGTGAAAATATTCAAAGTAAAAACACTAAAAAAGACATTACTCACCTTTAAACTATTTGTTTATCTATCGGTCAGAGCGTAACTTGCCCTTAGCTCTGAGACTGACGCCATAAACAGCAGATGAAGCTAAACAATAATGCATCATGGGAGATGAAGTTTTCTCCTAACGGTAAGTCCTACAGACTCCACCACCTTTGGGGTTTGACCCCCAAAAAAGTAACTGAAAGGGCAGTTTAAGGGGTGTAATGAGACGATTTCATAGCTCTTAAATTTATTATTTCTGTGAATTAAAAACATGGTTAAATATACATGGTCGCTAGAGTTTACTAAGCATGGAACTACAATTCCCGGCATGCGTTATCACTTATCCCACTTTTTCAGATAAAACCGTAGGCGAATTTATGAGCAGTGAGAGTTCTCACTCTGTCTATTTTAGACTTGCCGAATTCGTTGTGACATGTAGAAATATTGACACAGATATAAAACAATTAACAAATTGCACACGTGCATGCCTAAGCAATGCACACTTTGATATTGAATTATTTTAAACATATCACTGTTTGGAATGCTTAGAATTTCTCTATGATAATCAAAAAACAACAACAACAATAACAATAACTTAATGTTATTATTATTATTGGATTGATGAATGAATGGTTGGGATTATAGCATTATGACAGTATTGATTTTAGTCTGTATTTAATGTTAGTCTAATTATTTTTGATTCATATCAGTTTGCATATGAATGTAAATATTAATCTGGGTATTCTATTGAAATTGTAAATATAATTTCTCTGTTATATTAAACTATTATTCAATTCATAAAGTTCCATATTTAAATTTCACATATTTCACATTGAAATGACATTTAACCTAATATTTCATCAAATAAAAAAATTACACTGATGGTATTCCACTGTAAAAGTTAAGAACCTGTACAAGAACATTTAATTTAAAATATATATATATTATTTAGAGAGTAAAAGATGGAACAAGTAGTTGTTAACTGTTAAAAGGAGTCCATAAATATATCTGTAATTGGAAAAAAGCATAATATTATCTAAATAAATGATAAAAACACGTTTGTTTAAAAAAAAAAAAAGCAGTACTCGAAACCTTAACTCTAGGTGGCACTCTTTCTTTGTGTTTGGTTTTCTTTTAACCACACTGTAAACAGGACTGAATAAACAAATAGATACATAAATAAACTAGCAATACTCCAAACATTTTTAACGAAAATCAAAATAATTTTCTAAGTTTTTATTTTACTGCAAACACATTAAAACTTCAGAAACGTCACAGAAAAAAGCCATTCATTAAAACAATATATTTTCCCTACTTTTCTTGGCCAGAATATATTTAAAAAAAATGTTTTTTGTATTCTAAAAAGAAAATCAAATCACTACTTATGTTTAAAGCTAGTTTCTGATGCGAGAAGTGAACCACCATTAAGTTCACGGACAGCGTGTGCAAAACCTAAGCGAGTTTTTAACGGGTTAGTGAAACATCTTCGTTTTATCAGACGATCTTCGGTTTGAGTTCAAGCGAAATCGGGGCCAGGAATCCCACAATAGCAGGCGGAGGAAGATAGTTTCTTTTTCTTTTTTTTCCTGTCAGTGCTGTGGGCTGGTAGCTGCTTCAATCATAGGGAAGGCAGAGAGAGGGAAGGGAGGCTCTGCAGGGAGAGATGTAAGATGGCAGAGCTACAAATGTTGTTGGAGGAAGAGATTCCAGCCGGGAAGAGAGCGCTTGTGGAGAGTTACCAAAACCTGACGAGAGTAGCCGACTACTGCGAGAAAAATTATGTCCAGGTAAGAAAGTTTATTTAAAAAACGGACCTATTGGATTTGGAAAACACTTTTAGAGCTTTCCCCGTGTGTGTGAGGTTGTTGGGACAGGAAATATGGATCTACTAACTACTCTCTGGAGCGAATTATATCTTGAAAAGCTTTGAGTTCAGTTAAGAAATCTAAAGGTGGTGCATTTAGGACCGTGGGACATTCGAGCTCTTTGTGATTCTTGAGAATAAATGTTCTCAGTTTAGGCACGGGGTGTGTCTACTTTTTTTTTTTTTTTTTTCTTGTCATTGAACCGGTTGAGTTAAAAAACTGCCACCACTCTCACCATGGACGAGGCCCGTTTGTTTTAACAAATCTTACAGGCACGGTTTTCTAAACGCCTCTTCCCGACATGTTAAAGTGTTTGACATATTTTATCGGTAGTGGATGTAGTGGTGAATATTTCACTAGTCAGCAAAATTACGAGCTTGCATGTCAGCTCTTTTTAGGGTCATTAAACACACCATTTAATACCACAAAAACAGTTAAAGTGTCCACAGGGAACCCATTACAGCAGTGGCATGATAATAATGTCTGCACTACTCGTGGCTTTTTTTTGTTGCTGCATTATTTTAATGTGAATTTTAAAGATGTTTGTTTGACTTTACTGCAAAATCAACCACAAAATCCTGACATGGAAAAGACCACTTTCTAATTTTTTTTTTTTTTTTGTTGGAATTATTTTATTTATTTATTTTTAGTATACCTTTTCTAAGAAAACAAGACTTCTAGAATTATGAGGTGACATGACATAAGACAAGATGGGAACTTATTTCAATACAGCCATTGGTGAAATTCTTTATTTTTGGTCTTTTTTTTTTGTATATTTTTAATTAAATCTCGCCTTATGGTGTATGTTGTTGTCCCTTCTATTAGAGGCTATAATGGGTGTGACAATTGATTCCTGAGTAAAAAATGTCTGCCCTTCCCACACCTGTTGCTGTTCACTGAGACTCTGCTCTTTTTACCAAGCTGGTGCTTCCACTTTCTTACCCAATACTGCTTGCCGTAAATCAGTTGAATGCAAGATGGTTATTGCTATTTTCTTATTGATTCAAGGAACAAAAAGACAAACAAAAAAAAATAAAAATAAATAAATTGGCCTCTTCATTACAAATAATATAGACATAGGAATAGCCCCATCATCAGCCAGAGATCTAAATTAACCAATTGGACCAATCTCAGCTCTAATTGGTAAAGAGCAATTTGGTTAAATGTAAAAAAAAAAAAAAAAAAAAAAATTAGTAAAAACTTACCCTCTCTATCCTCTGTTCTTTTAAAATATCTAAGAGCTCCAAACATTTTTGGTCTGCAATGCCTTAACTAGGGCTGAAACAATGAATCGGATTAATCGATTGAAATAATCGTCAACTAACTTAGCAATCGATTAATCCTTAACTTGAGTTTAGAGACTCTAAAACAGGCCTTTAGCTGACAGAGCGACCCACTTGGAGCCGTCATTGTTAAAAATTGTCAAGAAAATATTTAAACATATTGCATTTGAGGTATGAAAACCTTTTGGTCTGTCAATATTCTCTATCCAGAACTCCTCAGATGTAAAAGCTTTAGTTTGAAGTGGTTTGATTTTGTAAAAAGTCTTCTTTAAGGAACACTCGATTAATCGAAGAAATAATTAAAGGATTTCCAAAATAATTGTTAGTTGTAGCCCTACCGTTGGTTAATGTTGAAGGATTTTTTCCTCTATAAAAATCAGAGAAATTAATATTTTTATGCATAACAAGGGATAATCTTGTAATAATTCCTCAAAATAGATAAATTTCAAACCAAAATCTTTAAAAATTCTCATTTTTTACATCGTCACCATGGACATGCTTTTTATTATAAAAACATTAAACCTGGCACAGTTTTTTCGTAAATGACTGCTGATTTCTGTGATCTAAAATTGTTTCTTTTACACTTTTTGATGTATTAATCAAAGTTCAACACAAAGTTTTACACATCCTTTACAGTTTGAATGTTTTTTTCTCTTTCTTTAAAAAAGGACTCCCGTCTTTTAAAAAATATTCACAGTTCAACATCTGTCAACTTCCAGGTTAAGAAAAGCTTTTAGACTTTTTTCAGGTTCATTTCAGGAAATGTTCTGCTTTTAGGTCGTGTGTGTTTCTGCCATAATTCTGCCAAATGATTCTACCCTAAAAAATCTTCAGACGATTCAATTGTTTTCTGCAGTTTGAAGTTTCAGATTACTTCATATCACATTTTCACTCAGCAGAAAAAAGCGTTCCTACTACCATTATTATTATTGTTTGTTTTACTTCTGGCTTAACTGGTCAGACCTCCAATTTAACCAAATGTCAGTAAAACCAGGGCAGACTGGAAAGGACAGACTTCATTATCAAGGATGTTTGGTGATATTTTAAGCATAGTTATTATGAAACCCTCAGCATTTGGTCAATAGATCAAATCCAGACAAAGTTAGCAGCAGAACTGCTGCATTACTTCCCCTTATAATCAGCCTACCAGTAAGCCCCAGTGGGCATGACCCCACTCTGCAGCCTGCACAGTTCTAACCATTCCTGACAATCCTGGAGGGAAGAACTGAGTGTGGGGGGGAAAAAAACAGACTGGTTGTTTGGGTGAACTAGTTTACTTTTAGACTAGAGATCAACAGATATTTTTGGCTGATATTAGTGAATTTTCTTTTGTTATTTTGTTTATTACATCAGCTGATGTGTGCACACTTTTGCTTATTCAACAGTGCATTCATTACCATGTCATCAGGGTTTATTTTTCGTTTAAATTAAAACTTCTGTAACATTTAATATCATTGCGTTAGGAAAATCCATCTTTAAGAATAGGTCCCAAAAAGAAATCTGCATAAAATAAACAACCTTGGATTGGTTGATCTCTAATTTAGACTGCCCTCAGTGCCAGTTAGGGGAAAATCATACAACTATATATAAGCCTATGAAAGCGGAATATGTCATTTACTTGTTTTAGGAGTGGAGAAAATGTGCAGAAGCCAATCAGATGGAAAAATTGAAAGAAAAAAAAGAAAAAGCCTGGTCTATGTTTAGTTTTGTGACTGTCAGCCTAATTTTTGCCATCGTTTTTTTTTTTTCATAAAGCTTCCTTAAAACATGTAGGACTGAAGCTCCCTTAAAATGTGACTCTCAGCATTTCAGAATCTAATCAAATAGATAGAAAATATTAGATATTTTCTTAACGGCCTTGATTCTTGTACATGCTGTGATACTTGGTGCCAAATACAAGCAGAGAAGTTTCTTAAGTTGGCTTTTAAAGACCGGTTTCATTCAGTCCTGCGGTGGAGGCATTTTGTTGGAAAAAGATAAAACTCTGGATCTAGTTTTAATGCATTTTGAAGATATGGATTTGTTCTGTCAGCTCTGAATTTCTTTTATTTATTAAGGTAAACCCACATATAGATATTTTTACTTTATATTAATTAAAGAAATCTTGGTAAACCAAAACATTTCATTTACTTCAGTAGATTTTTTATCTAGGTTTCAAAAAAATCTCTGTTATATACTTTGTTCATGAGATCTAGGACTTAAACTCAAAGCTATTGCTAGTTGAAGGGCATTACTTGGGGATCTGAATTGACTCTCAGGGTTTTGGGATGGCCATATGAAACATGAAGGAGTGTAAAAACATCTCTGTTTGGTTTATAAAAGGTTTTTTTCTTCCCTCATTTATCCAGGCGAAAAAAATTTTTTCTCCCCCTGTGAAAAAGTTTGAGTTAGTGAGTCTGTACTTTTAATTTTATTGTAAATCTGAGGCCTAATTTATTGGTTTTACTGTTGATCTATCAGTCGGCTGTCTTTTGGTACTGCGTTAGACTTTTCATTCCAAACAGGAACCCAACATATCGGCTACAGAGGGAGTGTCCATTCCAGCGGTAGTCCCCAAGGACTCCCTGTAATTTAGTTTCCTTCCTCGGATCGTCTTTTGTTTTGTTTTTCTCTATTTGCAATTTGTGCCCCATCCATGCCTCGCAGGACAAACCTGAAACAGTTTTCTCAACATTTTCCAAAAGAAATGTTCTTGTTCCAGCTGACTGTAACGTGAAACTGAGACGCCTCTTTCTGAATTTCCCACAATTATTACACAACTGTGGGAAAACAGGCGTGTGTTTTGACTCCCTGTTGGGATTGTTTGTCACTGGCTTGCTTCACGTTTAACAGGGAGTGTTATCTTGTGATTTATGCTGCCTAAATAATCTGTTGATTTACTGTGAGTTTAAAATCAAATTTTTCTTTTTTACTATATCTGCAAAACCCTGAACTCTTGTTTTTTCAAGTTATTTATGAGGATCTGAATTTTTTTTTTAATTAAGGGAATTCTTTTCTCTTCTTTTCTCTTATTACAGTAAGAAATGTTTTAAATGAAAGTATATAAAAAATATCTTAAACAGAGGTATATTCATTAGCAGTGTTAAAAATGAAATAATTTTTTTAAAGAGACATGAACTTTTTTACTAAAATGTGTTTGAAATGGCTTTTTTATTTTACCATTTAGGATCAGAACATTGTTTAAAGAGCAGACGTACCTCAGTAGTTTATCTTTGATCCACCTATAAGGCTGAAGCCTATTTGTCCCACCTAGCAAAATATTGAAGCAGCATAATAAAGATGGATTTTGTGGATACTCAGAAGAGACCGGCATACAGCTCGACTCAGACACTGATGGCAACTCTATGTAAGATGGAAAAAAAGTAAAAAAAAAAAACAAAAAACTAACGTGAACGAGCAGAAGAGTGCTGTAGTTCTGTGTTTTGACCACAGGTGGCAGTGTCAATAGAAAACTCAGTAATGTCTCTTTAAAGGCACACTATGTAACTTTTGGGCACTAGGGGCACTAGACCTGTAACTTTCTCTTCTAGTGGCCTCAAGCTTGGCATCACTGTCGCAAAAGTAAAAAAAAAAAACAGCCAGCCAGCCTCCCGTGTCTTTTGATTGGGGATGGCGCTAGGCATCTAGCTACAGCTCGGAGGGCGTGAGAAACGCTGCTCTCTGGAGAGCGCCACCAGGACAGATCCAGGGGAAAACCACTGGGTTGGACGGGGTGTCTTGTTTAGCTTTTGTCTGTAGCCTGCTGGCTTTCTCTGAACGTATTTTGCTTCTAATAAACATCGAAAATAATAAAAAAGATATGAATGTATACTAGGAGCAAAGTTTTAACTTACCAGTCTAATAATAAAGTTGAGAAAAGCAAATCGGTTTTACTTCCGGCTTCTTTCAGCCTGCACCAACGAACAGATTCATTTCCAAGATCAACTCTTGTTTTTCCTCGTTAACGATCCGTTTCGTGTTTTCTCGTTTTAACCTCCTCAGAAGGTTTAAACTTTTTCCTTGCCTCAGCCATGACCAGTAATGGAGCAGGTGGAAAGATAGTAGAGCAAAAACCTTAGCTCCATGATTATATATGAGCCTGCTGCCATAAAGAGATACATCCTTCCATGTCACATGACCGGGCCAACGACTGTACGTCTTCTCCCAACTTACATGGTCAAGATTTCAAGAGGGCTACCCCGCTCGTAGCATTAATAGTGTCAAGCGCTGTATATTGGCCTGAGGAATCATTTAAAATGACTTGTTTCCGTCAATTCTTTAGGGTACAAAGGCAGTTTTACAATGTGCCTTCAAGTAAAGGGGGATCAGACACTCAAATGTATAAAAATATAAAAATTATATCAATTAAATTTATTTAAGAAACTTAATTACAAAAATGTAATCGATTTGAATATATATGGTTCATTTAGCTTTTATCAGCATTCCCTGACTTTGTGTTTCCCTGAAGTGTGCATGGCGTGATACACAGACCTGTTTCTATTATCTGCTTATCAAAATGGGTAAAGGCAAGAGCACAGGCCTACCATGTCGCCACGACCTTTAGACACCATCTACGCTGCTGGTTGCTTAAAAGTAAAGGCAGAAAAACACGCCTTGCATCCTACCATCACAAAGGTAAACTAAATATGAAATTTAACTGGAACTGAGAACTTCAAATTCAGCTCTTAGCAGCAAATGGTTTAGTTGAGTCGGCAATCAAACAAAGGATGTTTTAGTACGGTGAAGATATGAGATGCTGTTGGCCTGTTAGTAGCTTTGGAGAATCTTACTTTTTATCATTAAATTTACAAAATATTTGTCCATGAAAAAAAAGAAGAAAATTGGCACTTCTAAAGTTTAAAATCTAATACAGAGAAGTCTGCTGGCTTTGTTAGTCGTCTACTTGGAATAAGAGAATCATAAAGCAATAAAAGGTTGAACGTACTCGTCATAAACCTGCATATTGTTTGTATTCCTGGATGTTCGGTAGGAGTTTACATTTCGCTCTTTTTTTAGAGTTGGCTCAGAGTCAGAGACCGGGTTTTATTCTCTAAATGTCACCACTTAGATCCTGCTGCAGTTTTGGTCCAGGAATAGAAAACCCAGATCTCCCCAGAGAGCTCCTGTTGGAGCTGAGAAATATGCCAAAAACTCGTCTCTTGCTGGCTTCAAAAGGAGCCCAGGATCAAGTGCAGAGCAGGAGGGGATCTTGTTCCAACTGATGTAAATTTAGGTGCAACTTTTAGTTTATTTACATATATACATTTTTTTTATTTTTTGCAGAGCTCCTTGTTGCAAACTGACGGTTAAAAGCAGTATTTGGAGCTCACTGTGTGTCAGTCTGCTGAAACTCCGCTCTGATCTACATGTCTCAGCTTGAATCAGTGCACGTTCAGCTAACCCCTCCCTCCAGTGTTCCTATCCCTTTCCTGTCATGGATGCTCAGGTGCAACGTTAGCAAACCTGTTCTGCTCCTCAGCTGAATCTCGTGGGTTTAGTTCTACTGGGGGCAGATGTGTGTGAGAGGGACGTATGACACACAGACTGGTCAGAGTTCTGTTTCCTGTTTGGCTCCCTGGAAATGCCTCCTGTCTTTGTCAGGAAGTGGTTTAATAATAGAGACAGACACACTGGCCTGCTTTGAGGCTCTGGCACTTGGCTGTTCTGAGTTTAGGACGTGTGTGACAAAGACGAGCAGACGGCATGCAAAGTGGGCCACCGGGCTCTGTTGGCCAGACAAACTGAGGACTTGTTTAAATTCAAAGCAGAGTTTTTTTCTGAATCAATGTGAGAGGCGTTTTAACCAGCGTCCTGACGGGGCTTCCTTCTGCTCTTCCTTCTGTACCCTTCCTCCTAAGCCCCTGTGTTTGACATTCTTACCCCCTTCTATTCCTTTTGCTTGTGTTTATTTCTTTCCTGTGCCTCTGCTTTCTTTCCTCCTTGTCTTTCCTTTCTTTCTTGTGTTCTGCCTTGAATTCTCTCTGGTCTCCTATCGATCTTTTTTTCATTACTAACATTACTATCCTTCAGCCCTTCTAAACCTTCTTTATCCTTGTGTTCCCATTCCTTCTTTTTCCATCCTTCTTTACTTCTATTTCATCCCCTTTCTATCTCTCCTTCAGTCCTCTATATATTGAATTTGTTTACTTCTATTGTTTCCCCACCTCCTTTTCAATTTTTCCCTCCTTTCTTCAATTTTATCCTGCCTTCTATCCATCCTTTCCTAAGGCCTACCTTCCTTTTTCATTATTTCCCTCTTTCCTTCCTATTGTTTACTTCTACCTGTTAATTTTCCTTCCTAAAGCTCTTCCCCTTTATTTTCTGTCCAATACTTAACTTCTGTCCCTCTTCCAATCCCCTCCTTTAGTTTTTCTTCTTCTGTGCTGGTTTCATGCCTGTACTTTCCCATCATTAAAGCATTGATCACTTAATATAAAGCTTATGTATCTTTTTTCTGTTTTTTTTTTTAAATGAACATGAAGTAAAGAGCCCAATTGACTCATTCAGGCTCCACATACTTTAAGCATGAATCAGTGCTGTTGTCACATTACAAAAACACTCATCAAAGGCCTTGGGGAACAATATGATCCCATAGCTGTGCTTCAGGGTTCCTACTGGGGACACGTATGAGAGTCTAAAAGGAGTTTTGAAGTAAGGTATAAAGATGATTAAAATTAGATTTGGATAATCTACTTTAGGGTTACAAAAAATATGCTGCACATTAAGATTTCTTCATTGATGACCCTTTTTTTTTTTAACATGGTGATCATATTAAAGGAATCTGTCCCTAAAAGACAGAATAAATGCACCCTTTTGTTTAATCATCAATTAGATATTACTAGGCCTGTTTTCTAATTGCTGAAATCAATTTTACGTAACACGCCCTGACCTGTAAAATCCAGAAATCACTTCAGTTGAACAACCGAAACGGATGGATTTCCAGTTTGCTTTGATGATAACTTCTAACTTGGCCTAAGCCAGATTGATACTGCCTCATGTAGAAAGTGTTTGCAAAAGGGAGGGACATTCAGTACAGTTCTTTGTGGTGATTGGATACCTGGCTCCCATGTTGAGCTTTTAACCAATCACAGACGCAGTAGCAGCTGAGATGTATCACATTCTTGATTTGTTTGTTCACTTATAACTCAAACTCTTAACCAAATCCGACTGGCGGGAACGCGCAACCATCTTCCCATCCGCAAAGGGAAAAACCGCGCCCTTTGCTAGTTTTTAAGAAGAAATGGAGAGTATTCCAGCTGAAATTTAGCTTCTGCCTCTGGTGGACGTTGTACATGTCGCTGCATTTATTAGTCAGAAACATTTCTGTTTCGAGGCTAAAGATTCTGCTGGAAAGATGATTGTGTGCAGTTCCAGTGTTTATTTCTAGCTTTATGCACAGAAGAGAAAACAGTCAGTTCTGCTGTTGAAGGGTTTTTAAATCCAAAAGAAAATAGAATAATAATTACTGTATTATCCATTTATAACCTTTTTTATCTTTTTTTTTTTTTTATCAAACTCCTGGTGGTTCAAAGTAGCACTGCAACTAACTATTATTTTGCAAATTGATTAATCTGTCGATTATTCTTTTTATTAATCGATTAATAACTGGATAGGCAAAGGTTCCTTAAAGAAGATTCTTTTTTTATAAAACCAGGTGAAACCTTGAGGAGTTCTGGCTGGAGAATATTGACAGACAAAAACGGTTATTTTTTTCTATCTTAACTGCAAGATGTTAACATATATTTTTAGAATTTTGATATTATTACTGCTCTAAGTGGGTCGCTTTATTAGCTAAAGACATATTTTAGAGTATCCCTTTTCAAGCTAACGATTAATCGATTACTGAATAAGTTGATGAATATTTCAATAATCTGATTAATCAGATTGTTTCCATCATAGTTTAAAGACTAACTTTTTTTATTATTTCTTTTACATTAATACAGCAGTTCTCTGTAGTTTATCAGATTACTATTGCTAAATTTAGCTAATGAGTAAAAACAACAAAAGTCTTTGGCTTTTCAAAGAAGTGTTCATCTTATTGTGTTAATTGTGTTTATAATTGTGTTTATACTTGACGTTTATCTGTTTTCATTATATTTAGAGACTGATCTCAGTCTTTTTCATTTCAAGCTTAGGAATGAGTGCAGTGTGTCTGATGTGGGATGAGCGTTTAGCGGGTAAGGTGGAGGAATGGGGAAATGGAAGTGTGATGTGGTAACCAGAAGGTCATAAGCCTCCGGGGCACGTGACTTCGCTGAAGAAGCAGGATGGTCAGGATTTGTTTGCCCAATTTGATCAGAGCGGTTTAAAACCCTCTCTGCAGCATTGTTTGGGATTGTTATTCATCTCAGTGGAATCCCCTTTGTGAAACGCAGCAGAACACCCCCACCCTCAATTTTTCTTATTCTTGATAAACATTTAAAACTACTGTGGAACAGGACACGCTTGTTTTAAAAGAAACCTGCCCTCTCAATGAATGAGGAGTTTAAAGCATTAGGAGAATGAGGCTGATCAGTTGGTTCAACCCTACTAGAATCCATTCATTTATGAAAGAACTAATATTTTCATGGAGATTATTTGATCAGATAATCTCCTAGTTTGATGTTTCGAAAATGAAGACTTCATTTTCTTGAATGAATTAGCAGTTTCTTGGATTTTCTCAGTGATGTTGTTGAATCCAGCGAGTCTTGTTCAGGTGGGCTGAAAAACATCCTTATTTGCTCTTTTCTACTAACAGCATTTTTATTTCTGTCTGCAGTCAAAGTCTGGATTAGTTTGATCTCCCCTTCCTTCCTGATCAGGATCTCCTTGCTGTACCCGTTTAGGGCTGTTTTCCCAGTAGATTATATGCAAGATTTCAAACTTGGAAATGTGCTAGAGTTGCCCAAACCTTACACATGTAGCCTCTTCCCTTTTTTCTCTCTTTTTTAATCCTTGCTCCTCCTATCTTGTTTGCCCTCAGCTCTTTATTTGTCCTTCCTTAGTCTCTTTCTGCAGAGTGGCCTGTTTTTCTTATTGAGCCCTGCGGCTCTTGGCTGACCATTCAGAGCCATCCGTCTTTTCTGCCCCCCACCCCCTCCGCAGCCACCTACAGTTGGTTTGGTCCAACCTGATCCATTGCAGCCTAGTTAAATGGTACTTGTATGAGCCTGTAGTTGTTTTATTTCTTACCAGAGTGGAAGTCCACAATAAAATCTGCAGCGCTCATTTTAATACAGTCGCTTTCAGCTTTGTTGAACCAATTACCGAGTCATTTAGTAGAGGTTAATGAGCAGGCTCCACGTCCAAACGTCCCCTTTGTGTGTCCTTCTTGACACAATGAAGGGATTTTTAATGCCGTCAGGTTGAGCTGGACCTTATGGCCTTTCACTGAGCCGCCATCTGCCCAGGAAGCGACTCCTGAATTAATGTCTTTCTCAGGACAAGGTTGAACTGAAGTTGTTTTATCTTTATAGAGTAACTTTTCTCTATCTCATCCCCTCAGGCAGTTTGTGTGGGTGTCAGCATTCCCACAGTCTGATGTTTTTTTTTTCTCTCTTTATCTTTACCTTGCCTCTTCTTCAGAACAAAAAGGTAGACGGAAAAGGTAGTTAAGAGGCGTTCCAGGACACGTCTTGAGGGTAAATTATACCTACTGAATCTATATATAAGAAAAATGTATTCGTGTTAAAAACACACACTTACACAACTGTAAGTAAACCAACTAAGAATCAATATATAAAATATGAAATTGAGGTTCAGGCGGCTTTTTTGAATTCACTTTTTGGTCATAAGCTGCATCATCTTTTGATGGATCAGCTTCAGTGGGCGGGGCTAGCTCAGCTGTACCTGCTTTAATTACTTCATGCTGCACTATACATAGTATATGCAGCATGAAACTAAGGCTAAAAACATTTTGAATGGATTTTTCCCACATTGTGACACATTGAATTATATATGGACTTTATGAATTATTCCCTCTTTAAATTATAAATACATTTATCTATTCTTTTAATATTTAATTCAGGATATTAACTATTTATTTCCCATTGTATTTTTTACATGCATATTCCAGCATCATTTTTATATTCTATATGGGCAACTTTACTATTGTTCAGTCCTTTTATTGTGAAAAATGGCTGGGCTTGATTAATTGGCTGGCCAATATGATGACTTAACTTGGAGGTTTAAGCAGGGAGAATATAAACACCATGTAAGCCACAGGCCATCACTGCTCCTATTCACAGCACTCCACACCACAGCAATGCAAAAATTGCTAGTAATAATTAGGGCTGAAACAGTTGATTGGATTAATCGTGATTAATCCATAATTGAAATAATCGTCAACTAATTTAGAATTGGATTAATCATTAACTGGAGTATAGAGACTCTAAAATATGCCTTTATCTGACAGAGCGACCCAATTAGAAGATTAAATATATCAAGATATAGTTTTTAAGATAAAAAAAAAAACTTTTTCGTCTGTCAATATACTCTATCCAGAATTCCTCAAGTGGAAACATTTTAGTTTCTCCAGGTTCAATTTAGTAAGATTAATCGAAAAGATAAATCGACAAATTATTTAATTTTTTTTATAAATAGTCCTTAGCTGCAGCCCATAGTAATAATATTTACAGACATTCTGTAAGCCTACAGTTCCACTTAATTGTTTTGAACACTTTCCAAACTTTTAGTGGGAGCTTTTTATCACTGATCGTCAATTATAAATTACAGTTTGTTTCGTTTTTTTAAGGGAAATTGATAATTTTTTCAGTAGGGATTGTCTTTCAAGTCCAACTTTACCTACATCTAATCCAAAATGAGAAATGGAAACATGTTATGTATCGACAGTAGAATAGTTGATAATAATAGTAGTAAACTACTCAATCTCATTTCAAGCTGACTTTATTAGGTGAATAAATAAACTTTATTATCTTTGTAGTTTATATCCTTCAGATTTCTGGAGCAAGAGAATCTGTTAACGGCTTGTCCAACCCTTGGTCAGATCATTAACACGTCTGTCTTGTAATCTCATTAGTTGGCTCCACCTCTCAGGCTGGCGGATGGGTGAATGTTTGACTTCCATGTCGATAAATCTGAACTGTGGCTGTCTGCTGCCTCCTAATCCCCCCCTCCGGACGGGATCGATGCATAACAGGCGGCCTAGTGCCGTGTGAGCCTTTCTGCAGGATTCATACTCAGTCTGAAGCTTTTCGCTCTGCGTGGCACTTTTCTGACTCCTCTTCCATCCACGATGGTTGATCTCTGCATGAACATTTCTTAACGCCTCTTATGTAAAAATCATATTGAAGGGTTCCAAAGGTTTCTCCCCTTTTTGAGAAATGGGAGCAAATTAATATGTTCAGCAGCTGATCAAATCCAGCCAGGCTGCATATCAGAAAGACAAACTGCGTTTTTCATAACTTACTCGGTTCTTTTACTTGGCTCCAAATTGTTCTTGTTTTTTTTTTTTTTTTACTTCTACTGTAACGTCTGAGGTGGAACGGCTTCTTTGACACAGCTTTCACCAAAGAAACCCGCATGAGAGAGCTCGGTCTGCTTATTGGTCTGAGGCGTCTGAGGCGGGAGAACCAATGTAAAAGCAGGAATTAGTCGCTGGTTTCTAAACTCTTTTGTATGAACAGTATCATTTGTCTGTTTCAAGTTATTATTTCAAAAGTATCCTACAAATGTAACATTGTTTTTGTCTACAAGGTAAAATGGGACTTGTTCCTTTATGAAAAAGATATGCCACCGCTGTTTATAATTTCGTTAATTATACCAAATCCCACCCTGCAACTCAACTCTTGGTTGCAGGAATGCATTAAGCTGCAGCTTGCAGATTACACCTCGCGCCCACTCTTGTGTCGGTTTGAGTTCAAATTCACACCTTAAAGAAACAAGTACCAAGACCATCTCTGAGCGTTTTTGATAAAGTTGTTTTGGTTCGCAGCCTGGTGTGGTTGTTGTCTTAACAACAACATAAACAACCTGGACCAAGGAAGGAAAAGAACCAGAGTTTATTTCAATAGGATTCAACACCTCACCCTAAACGTGGTTTAATTGCCCATTCCTCACACATGTTCGAGCATTCTGGGCACTTTCTTTACCTTTTTTTTTTTTTTTTACTTTTTCTTGATTTTGAATTATTTTTTTACATAAATCAAATGAAGCCTGTGTTTTGTTAATATTGTGTATGATAGACTAACATTGACTAGTTTATAACTATGAAGCAAAAAACAAAAACAAACAGATTATTTATCACTTTAGAAGGAATTAAAGGCTTTTTACATTTTTGAGTCCTGCTTATATGACCATCATTGCTCATAGAAAACTTTTAGCAGATTCCTATTTGCAGAACAGCATCTCTTAAGCTAGATCTAGAAGTATTTCCTCTAATTCTCACTCATATGGTATAACGAGGTTGAAATGAAGCCATTAGTTGTAGGGATTTACCGATATGAAAATCTGGGACGAGATTGATATTACCCTTATTACTGTTAACCTATGTTTGCCAATATTATATTCTTCTTTAACCACGATGGACTGATCACAGGGTTGACATCCCTTCTCTGCTTCAGTCTAACACTCACAGCCCCTGAGGTGCATTGCAATCTCCGTCACATGACCAAACAAACACAACATGACCAATCCCCTCCTGGAACAAATCCAGCAAATACATGGAAATATTGGTTTTTGGTATTGACCCAATTTGACATGCTTAAAAATAACCTACAGTGGCCGATTCTGACATTAATGCCAATATATTGTGCATCCCTTATTCATTCAGATATGTATTTTCAGAGGTAGATCTAAAAAATTCCTGGTTGAGACCTAAACTGTCCCACTGTAGCTCAGACTGTATGGTATACAATGAACCTAACCGCCATCATAGTCTCAAGCCTCTAACCTTTTCTAATTTTCAGGCACCTCATGCCTTTTGAGAAAATGGCTCCCACAGTATGATCCTGCCACCACCATGTCATAGCAAGGAGATTATATCATAAGGACAATGCAGAGTTCGATTTCTTCCAAGTTAAATTTATTTTTTAAATTTTTTTTATGGGAATACTTTCTTCCTCATGTTGGTTGTGTCTCCGACATGGCATGAATGTAAAAAGGACTCATGTTTTTCTTTAAACAGTGGCTTTCCTCTGGATTTTATCTAAAGGTTTTAGATTAAAGGGGCTAAAACTAGATGTGCGCCCTACTTAAAAGATTTTTGATATCAAAAAAAGGTGAGCTCTTTTCTCCACTTCTCAGTTATGCACTAACCTGTAATGATCTCTGACCAAAGGAAATACATTAACCAAGGGGTTCCCAAGATTTGGGCTGTGCAACACCAAGAGGGGGGGGGTCATAAGATGGTTTTCACTCAGTTTGTAATCTGAGTTATATAGAGGGCCAAAATATTATAATAGAACAAATATTTATAATATTACAAAATGCATATATATGAATGTACCCAGCAATTAATACATACCGTGAAATAAGTAATTTTTTTTTAAATTTATTAAATCTATCTAATACATGATTCAAATATGATTTATAGTAGGGTTTCTGAATTATTTTGCCAAAAAAATCAAAATTGTTTTAAATCGATGTTGTGATTTTATTTCGGTTTATCTTTGCATTAAACAAAGCTTTAAGACGTTTCCGTTTTTTCCATCACCTTGAAAGCTTGCTTGTCCTGTAATCTTTTTTGGGAAACTTCCTAACTTCTACCTGCATGTATAGATCTGTGTTCTATCTGGAAGCTTCTTTCTTTTTTTCGTGGAGGAAAACGCTGCCACTTAAAGGGCTGCAGTGAGAAAGATCAGTCTTGTTAAATATAATGTGACCAAAATTGAGATTTGAAAATGTCCTTAAATTGAAATTATATTGCAAAGGCAGCAGAATAATTAAAATCATAATTTACAATGTTGAATTAATAATTAGAGCAATTATCTCCTTTTATATTTGCTAATTACTCTACATTAACATGTTTTGTTAGGTGGTCACCATTATGTTGCATCGTTATTTTTGGGGTTGCAGGCTGAGATGTTTGGGAGCCTGTGCTTTCACTGAAAAATACCTTAAGTTTGATTTTAGGTTTTATTTTAAACATGTCCTGTTGTGTTTATATTTCTGCTCCCTCCTTTTTGGGGCGACTCTTGGACTCTAATTGTCCTCAGGGACAACGTCTTTACAGTGTCTCAGTCCAACAGGTCGATCCTGACTCTAATGCAATGCTCCAGCTTCCCTTAAAAGCATGGCTTCACATCATTGGCTGTTATCTCACCAGACTGGATGGATGACAGTCCGCAGCCACCCTTCACTCCCTGCATTGTGCTAAAACCCATTAACTGTCTGTTTTCCTAATCTTTTTGCTCTCTCACATTGGGCCTACATGTTTTTCATTTTTACGCAGCTGTTGGATACTTTTGCTTTTGCTCCCAGCTACCTGTTTATTTTGATTTTCATTACTAGTTGCATTCCTCTGCAGTCCTCTACTACTGTCTGGATACTACGTAGCATAGCTGCTCTTCCTCTGTCATTACTCAGCGCTGAAATATGAGCTCGAATGCCCCAGGAGCACTGAAGCTCTCCAGGAGCTCACCTCATTCTCTGCCTCTCCTGCTGTGTTTCTTGGCTCAGATCAAGCAGACGTGTTTTCTTTGTTTTGTTTTCCTATGCAACTGTCTCTTACCCTGCTTTATTTGCTTTACTTCTGACTACAAAGCTGGTCAGGCAGAGGATTTCTGCAGAGGGGCGAACAGACAACCAGGGGTTGAAACTAGGATGCAATCAAATGTCACATCTGTCCTCTTAACACCCACAGTTGACCTCGCCTCACATTTCTAAAAGCAGCTTAAAGCACTTTATTCATGACTATGAAAAGAACCTTAATAGAAACTGCAGAAATGCACCATTCTTCTTCTTCTCTCTATATATCATGTTTTCTGGTTTAACCAGGTTTCTGCATGTGAAACTCAGTCTTTCCTGTTAGATGTGTCTAATTTTATTGGGGTTTTGAGCTCACTTTTAAAATCAATTTATTAAAGAATGCGAGACATTTTCTGTCTGGAAAAGCTTGGGGTTAAGATGGGGGGCCAAGAAACATCACCAAGAATCATCATCCCGTATGTCTGATGGTTCGTCAGCTTGGAGTCCGATCTTTACCAATGAGAACCTTTGGATGTCAGTTTCTCTCTGATTTTATCTATCAGCTCACATCAGGGAGGAGGAATTTTTGGCATTGCTTTAGTTTTTCTGAGGTTTGCAGCTGTTTCTTTAAGTCTGGGTTAAGGTTTTACTGCCCACATTTCAATGAAAATGAAAACATTGCAACACCTTGTTGGGTTTTCTTTTTCAGCCATTATGTTACATATTTGCTGCTCTTTTTGGGATCATTGTGATGCTGAAAACCCATGCTGGTCAACTTTTAGCTGTTGTAATGATTACCTAATGTTTGACACTTAAGTATTTTGACATGCAGGGTTTTTTTTCTTTTAACTTTTATGGATGATTCAATAATGGCGAGGTGCCCAGGTGTCCTGGCTGATAAACAAGCCCAGGCCGTCATCCCTCCACCACAGTTGATTTGACATGTTTGGTCACAGCTGCAGCTTCTGTCTTTATTCTGTTACACCGCATGCAAGTTTGCATACTGGCGTCATGGTGCCACATGTGTTTTCAGAGATATAAGACATCTTGAAACGTATCCACACAAGATATGGTTGTTTAGTTTTTGTTTTTTTTTCTCAGGTTTTTGTTCAGTTTTCTGAGCATAGCTTGTGCTGACCTTAGCGTGGATTGATGATGACCTTATTGCTTCATAGCCTAAGAAATCATGGGAAATCCTTTAAAGCTTTTACACCACCAAAATCTGTTTTATGTTTCTCCTTCAAGTCCCCTCCATAGAGTAACCATAGTTTCTGCAGAAAATTAGATTCAAGACCTCTTACCTGGATTGAAAGAAATAAACATGATCTAAAGTTAGAATTTGAGACTTAAGAGCAGATTATACTTCTGCAACTGCACACATCAAATGTCGCTTGGGTCTGGTCGCAAAGTTTTTGCTGCAGTTTTGCTGGTATGTTTCTGCACCGTCCGTCTGGAATGTCTAGGGACGCACAGCAGTTGCCCGCCAAAGTGCAAGGGGGAGCCTTCTCCAGAACTTGCAAGAACTACAGCGGATGGTCACGAGAACTTCAGCAGCACCGGCGAGAGTGTTTATCTTCCAAACAAACTATGGCACGTCTGCAAGATGTCAAGGGGATGGATCTAGAGTTGGTAGACATCGAAAAGGATATATTTATTTATATAATTTTTCTGAGGCATCATACATGTGGTTGTACTTCAGACCTCCTCGATTAACCTTTCATCGTAGTTGTCCATTCTTCCTCGGTTTTTAAAAATTCATGAAGGACAACCACACAGACAGCCGGAAAGGCATACAAAGGACCAATCGCAGCTGCTTTTTGTCTGCGCACTTCCGCTTGATGTCTGCGTGGGTTTGCGACCATCCGGCGCGTAGTCAGGATTTTTTTTAGGTGCATGACGACGGTTCAGAACCTCGGCGCAGGGGGCGTGGTCACGCACAGAGACAGATTTGACAGTTGCAGAGGCTATGCGTCAGAAGCATAAATTGGCCTTTAGACCGGTAAACTTGTAGTTTCCTTCCATTCTGGCACAAGTTGTTCAGGAAATCTCCTAACAGGAAAAAAATGCTTTCTCTAAGTCAGGAGAGAGACATCATTGTTCTGGTGTTTAGATTTGTTTTCTTCCAGCTGCTGCAGCATCTAGGCCAGAACGGTCCTCCTGTGGCAGTCCTAGGTATACACATGTAGAGGTGATTATGTGCTTTCGACACGATGGCTTGTTGGAACTGAGCCCTGAGGAGAAATTCTCTTTTCTAAGGCCGTTATTGTTCAGCTTGTGTACTGCTGATTCCCATCCCAAAGGAGAGCAAAGGATGTTGTCACCTACGCATCTGGCAGAAGTTTGCCAGAAAAGCCGTGGATTGAGTCTGGATTACTGACGCCATGTTGGGTGAATAATTATTGTCTCTGGTTGTTCCATGCTTATTTTCTTCTTCTCCCTTTCACCAAATGCTCCTTTCTTTTTCTTTTTTGCCCCCTAACCACCACCAGTACCATTAGTAATCTGCTCTGCAGCCACTGTTGGCACCACCCACCTCCTGCTACAGCAGCCTGTTATCAAAGCCCAGTGTTGCTCCTCCAGGCGGTGCTTTTTGGACTCTGCTTTATGAGCGAGCTGCAGAGGACAGGGTACAAAGAGATCAAACGTCATAGCTCGGCTGGAGCTCAGCTTTTAGCGCATAGTTCACTTCAGTCTCCAAATTCTCACCACAGTCAATGCAGCCGTTTCAAATCAATAAGTTAGCATTTTAAATAACTTGATGGTGGTGTCAAACAAATATGCATCTGTCAGACTTGATATGCTTAAAATACTGTCTCATGTAACTTAGTTTCAGCTTTATTTTGATCTAATATGAGCCCTAAGTTTATTTTGTAAGCACAGTTTAACATCTTTTAGCTTAGCAGCTATGGTTCTGTGCTATCTTTGCCATCTTCATAAAATAAAAATGTTGGCTGTTGTTTTAATCTTGGCCTTTTAAACACTCTTCTTTTTATTAACTATTACCTTGGAGAATGTTTTTGTATTAGAATATTTTTGTTAAATGTCACATACCCAAATAAAGAGGAGTGATTGGTAGTATTTAAGCTGTTGCAGCTAGCTGAGCAGCTTAATGTTTTAGCATATTGAATCACATTGCTGCTAGAATACTTTTAATGCATGCTAATTTGATTAATTTAGTAAATCATTAGCATTTTAAAATAATAATTTGTATTTTATTCAGTCCTAAATAAAAAGTACAACAGCTAGGCAGCTAATTACC
>NW_015152306.1:29324-62481 GCF_000732505.1 Cyprinodon variegatus
CAGTTCAAGCTTCAAGCTTTTGAAGCGGGATCATCGTCCAATCAAGCGGTTCATGGCAAATAGCCAACAGAAGCGCAAGAAGCGTGTTGACAAAAGAAGATGCAAAATAACTCTCCATGAATTGAGAAGGATCAAGCAGGAAGCTGCCAGGAAGCCATTAGCCACCAGTTGTGCCATATTTCAGAGCTGCAACATGTCTGGAGTGCCGAGAAGCACAAGATGCTCAATACTCAGGGACCTGGCCAAGGTAAGGAAAGCCGAAAAAAGGCCACCTTTAAAGACAAAACGTCAAGATTGGGCCAAGAAATATCTAAAGACTGATTTCTCCAAGGTGTTTTGGTCTGATGAAATGAGAGCGAGTCTTGATGGGCCTGATGGATGGGCATGAGGCTGAATCAGTAAAGGGCAGCAAGTTCCTTATCGACTCAGACTCCAGCAAGGTGGAGGTAGAATAGTGGTAAAGGCTGGTCAAGGCTCATCAAAGATGAGCTTGTGGGACCTTTTCGGGTTGATGATGGAGTCAAGATCAACTCCCAGACCTGCTGCCAGTTTCTGGAAGACACCTTCTTCAAACAGTGGTACAAGAAGAAGTCGCCATCATTCAAGAAAAATGTGATATTCATGCAGGACAATGCTCCATCACACGGATCTGGATCGCAAACAAATCACGACACTGACAGAATCTATGGATGGAAGGCTTTTGAGCGTCACGGTGAAGAAAGGTGGCTATATTGGTCACTGATTTGTTTTTTGTTTTTGAATGTCGCAAATGTTTATTTCTGAATTTTGAGGTATTTTGGTTTACCTGGTGAAAATAAACAAGTGAGATGGGCATATATTTGTTTTTTTATTACATTGCCTAATAATTTTGCACAGTAATATTTACCTGCACACATAAACATCTTCATAAAATGACCAAATCTAAAAAAACAAAAAAAAAAAACAGATCAACTTCCAAAATTATGAAACTTTGATATTAGGGAGTCTTATAGGTTGATTTAGAACTCCATGAGGCCCAATAATAAAAATAATCCTCAAAAATACAACTTGCCTAATAATTCTGCACACAGTTTATTTTAGATACTGCTAGCATACATTGTTCGCAGGGTAATTTGCTCTTCTTTAAATGATCACTTCTGCCAAGAAATGAAAAACAAAATAAATCAATAGAAAAGTCAACTTGGCCTCAAGCTCGATATTTTGATCTCATAAAGTCAGTTATCATGTAACGTGTAGACATTTTTTTTTAATGTTCAATTAAAATGGCAAATATAATGTTTTGATTTTTTGGGAACTGGGAGGATTGATGGCTGTCCAGCTGCTGATGCTGAAATCTGCTGAAATCTCTATTCCTGGGAGTTAGTTTCCAATTGGAAAAGCATTAGGAAAGCTCCCCTGAAGTTGCAGTTTCCCAGCTTTAACAGCCCAGAGGATAGCATCCAATATGGCTGCCAAACCTGTAGACATTTTTAGCACTGCTAACACTTTTCATGTCAAAAGCATGGTTGTATCACATCTTTTTGTGATTATGTTCCTTTAGTGAATAACTACATGAAACAATATTGTATCAGCTTATATTGTTTATTCTTGTTAATATTGAAACAAGTTCGAAATATTGTGTTTTTTCTATTTGGCCTAAAACATGCTCACTTTCCATTTAACAACATTCCAAGTTCTGACCTCTGAGATAACCTGTAGGTTATTGAGCTATATTTTGCCTCTCTAACTGAATAGTTAGACGGCCAACTATTCAGTGAGATACCAATCTTCAATCAAAATATAGTTACTAACAAACAGGTGTTGCATTTTTTTTGACCAGCCCCCTTTTTAACTTTAAACTTATTCCTTAGCTTTATTCTTTTCGTTTTGGCTTGCAAAGCATTTCAGGTGGCCAATCTGACCTATTAAGGGTCAGCCTCTAGGCTGGAAACTGCTCTAAAGTTGCAAGAATTCTTAAGTTATTGGATCAGATTTGCAAACTGATCTAGAGTTCAGTTGGTTGTTTGTAGGATGTTTCTTCTTGGCATGTAAGGAACGAGAGCCTGGGAGACAGCTGCATGCCTTGTCCGGACTGTTGACCTCATGCGACTGCTGAACTAAATACCAGCTTCAAGAGTGTCTTTTAATAATATTGTGAGTTAACTGATTTGTATTCCCAGTTTTTATTCACGGCTCTGTTGTATTTATTGCAGGCCCAAGACAAAAGGAAAGCGCTGGAGGAGACCAAAGCCTACACCACCCAGTCCCTGGCCAGCGTGGCCTACCAGATCAATGCCTTAGCCAACAATGTCCTGCAGCTGCTGGACATCCAGGCCTCGCAGCTGCGCCGCATGGAGTCCTCCATCAACCACATCTCTCAGGTCAGAAAAACCCACCGCAGGCCCAACAGCTGCAAAAAGCTGTGCCCTACCGTTTCTTAGTATCTTAGTTTATACGCAGACGTTGCTGTTTTTAAATCTCAGCTTGAACCACAGTTCCTCTTACTGGTGCATCATTCTTATTCAAGACTTGTCTGGCTGTTTATTTATGTCAGAGGAAATGCTCTCTTTCCTTTGTTTAACTGATGCGACTCTAAAAGGTTTTCATTTGCAATGATTGGCCAGTCATTTCCGGTACGAATAATAATTAGTTGTTTTTTTTTGTTTTTTTTTACTTGTATGTAGCTGTAGAGAAGGAGTCACCAACACAGCAGCAGGTAGCCCACTGGAGCAACATCACCTCATTCTATAAAGGGCATAGCTCACCAGTTAACTATTCCTATAATATGATTTTATTCTATTGCTCCTCTTTTTATGACACTCATCAGTGTGATATATGTTTTGTAATACATAAACTTTTATTAAACTTTAACTCGTCCAGTTCAAAGTTCAGTAAAAACTTACTGCATGTAAGTGGGTACACTTATGACTCTGTACCTACTAAGCACTAAGTAGCAGTGATCCCTGCGGTGGAGCGACTGTGTTTCATAGATCCTAACTTCAGTGCATTCACCAAACTCTGAGCAGTCGAAAATAAATTCAAACCTTTATAAAAAACTACAGATTTAGACATAACTTTGGCTGAGATGGAGAAACCGCTGTTCAGTCACCACAAACATGCACATCCCCCTCAGGTGAATATAAAATCATTTTCTCGAGGTAATTGTAGAGGTTAATTGTGGTTTAGAAACGATGAGGTGTTGTATCTTAAATCCTATCAATGCTAAAGGATTATAAATAAAATAAGAAAATACAGTAATTTTATTATTATTAATTTGTTTTTCCAGTTACATTGAATTCAGTCATTTCCTGCTCCACTCTCCATGACAACCACCATCCACATGGTTGTTGATGTAAAAAAGAGTCTAATTTAGCTCGGTAAGGTAACCCAAATGGAGAACTTCCAACCTAGTTTACATTCTTACACATTTGTCCTCGCTCATCTGATATGAGTGGGAGTTCCACTGTTCCTTCGCTATATTTAAACCCCTTCTTGTGACCTTTGTAGATCTGGAGTTAAACATGAACTAGTAGTATCTTTTTGGGTCAGATGAAAATTGTTTATGTTTTCCTATTCTTTTTTTTTTTTATCAATTCCATGCATTTTAAAAGTACAATTTCCATTTAACCAATGGGAAACCATGTCAACATTGCCTCCTTTTATAACATCATCATCTAGTGGTATGTTTCTTTCGTTTAAAGCTCATCTGAGCTTTAATGCTGAAGGTCAGCCTGCATACTTTAGTTGCAGGCTGACCTTGTAGTTGTTACCATCTCTTTCTTCTAATGTGGAGTATTGCCACCCTCTCCTTTACTGCTTATGGAAATAAAATTAGCAGAATTCATTAGACCGCAGTTTTACACATGCCTAAATCACGCAGAACATAAAACAAAGCAGTAAGTCCAGAGTAACCAATAAAACTAAAGTGACCATAATAAAAACTCTAGTACAAATGCTTTCCAGTATTTGCATAAACAGGATGGATAAGGTAGGAAATGTTGGTCATTATGATAAGGGCCTCCTGTGGGATACACACATACTCTGCTGTTGTATTACTGCTAACCATGCTAACATAAGGATACAATCCAAGATGTAAACTATGTGAGGATAATTTCTTTAATTTGAAGTAGTAAAACACCAACATACTACCACTGAATCTCACAGTGACATCACCTTCCCTTATTTTTCCATGGTTATAATTAATGCCAGAGTTTCGTAAAAACTATTGATGAAGAACCAACCACAAAGCTATCGTATCATTTCTTTCTTGATATATAAATAAGTTTTAACAACCTCACAATTGATATAATAATAATAATAGTAATAAGTGCCGTTTTACTTTTTCTTGTATTGTTTCAATAAACCTTTATTTTATTAATGGGAGATCTTAAAATCGTGAAAATTCTATCTAGTTTTTAGACATTTGTTTCCGTTTCTAATGTCTAAAGTGGAGCTGTTCAACAGGGGAGGTCCGCGATCCCTAGGGGGTTCACGGAGGTACTGCAAGTGGGTCGTGAAAGTTTTGGTTGTTTAGACTTTTTTTTTTTTTTTTATATATATATATATTCCCGCTTAAATACACATTCACATTAATTCAACAAACTGTAGTAAAAAGATAAAGTCATCAATGCACACATTCAGCGACACATGGGAGCTCTTTCAAGCTGGGAACCGTTTCATTCACAACACCTGTCCCATCAACCAGGAATCAGAAATACTTTAATGATCCATGGGTGAAATTACTTTCGTTACATTACTCCATCTGTCATAGAGTGACTATAGGACCAGTTTGATATAACACAATTTCATACTATGTATATAATTAGGGGGTCCATCTCGCTCATCACCGGCTTCTTCAGTTTCCTATATTTTCCTATACTTGAGTCCTCCACTCAGTGGGACAGTCTACATATAAAAGTCTTGATGCCTGTGCATTGCTTCTTCATCGATCTGTTATATGTATTTTTGTCCATCCAATATTACTAATTCTTCACCTACTCGCCAACGAGCTCATGTGCCAATTCTTACTTTTGTCCATTTATAAATCTGTTTATCCTTTATCTATTCATAAGTTTGTTTTTTATTCATAAGTTTGTTTTTTATTCATCCCTTCATCTAAAGGCCGATCAGTCAATTTATTCTTCCACCCATCTGTTCACACCTGGGTTTATTTTCTTTGCCATCTCGTTTTCCCTGTCCATCACAGAGATCAGAGTGAGAAGGTGTTTGACATGGTCATTGTGTAATTTGTGACAAACATGGTGTGACAGCCCTGATTCAGATCTAGGCTTATCTGAAAATATGTCAGACCAGTTTGAACTGTAATTTCCACATGACTTTGACATTCAACACCCCTTCAACACACACAGACATCCACACGCTTTCAGTGCAAGGCATGCTTGCATTTACCAGAAAATGCATCAACTGCTGCATATGTGGCCTTTCGTTTTAGTTGTGTTGACACCCTCCCCTCTATCATTACCCCTCAGCGTCTCTGTAACACTAAGGCAGGAAGTGCTGCAAACTGAATGGTGTAGCCAGCAGGGATTTCTACCTTGAGCTGTGTGTGAAGTGGCTGCTAAGAGCCTGGGAACAGGGAGCTCTTTGTAATATCCCTATAATGCCCCGGACAGAGGGGGAAGACGGGATGTGCATGTTTGTGGTGTTTGAACAGTGGTTTCTCCATTTCCTGCAGCTTTTTCACCTCATTCAGCTTCACCAAATCAAACCCACAAATGAGCATTCAACTGTGACTAGTCTTCAACCTGTAGGTAATTAAATTATGAGATGCAAAAGAGGAGGTTTAACTTCTAAAAGGGAGTATTAGAACAAACTCCTTACATTTCTGTTTTTGTGTTTATTAAAAACCAATTTTAATTTTACTTTGCTCTATTCCCTTTGTGCCAAAGTATTCAGTATTTTGCCACTGATGGGGCTATTAGAGCCAGGCTGTCATCAAAGGAAAGTAAATTGGCTTTTATGGTAGAGGAACAACCCTAGAACCACAAAGAATCAAGCCGATCATAAACAGACTGCTGATGCAACACCTGTATTATAGTCCATATTGCTGCATGCTTCCCTATACCTACATTTAATGGAAGGAAAGCTCCCTTTATAGTCCAACAGTGGGGTAGTTTGTCTTTTGCATTTAACCTTTCCGTTAGGTAGTGTTGTGCTGTCAAACTGATTAGCAGACGAGCAGTGTTGTGCGGCTAAGGGCTTAGGGACCCAGAGGGACAGACTGAGGCTTGACCCAGTAATCTTTCAGCCACTCTAGGAAAAAGATGCTCAGCTCTCCACTAGGCCACCACATACAACCAAGAAATTAGCCTCTGACAATTAAAGCTCAGTGGATTATTTGCAACTGGCCAAATTAAAGTAAAGTACCTTTTGAAGAAAATGTTTTTATTTCATACTTTGTAAATGTACCAACTGTAACGCATGGTGGTGGCAGCATGACACTGTTTCGACAATGATCCTAAGCAAGCATCAAAACGGGTGTCGTTTCTGTGTCGTATCTGTAAGGAGTGGATATAAACTTATCATTGAAACTTTGGATTTTTGAAATCTATGCTAACTGGTTGATAATATAGACAAAGAACAAGTCTTAAAGACATGTGTGGATTGTATGCTCTTTATGTTGCAGGCCCTCATGGAGAGACTTTAAAATATGACGTTCATTTTAACTCCAACTACTTATTTAGAAAAAGCAGCCGTAGGGTGATGCCCTTCTGATTTAACCTTCTGCCTCTGCCGCGCGCTGCACAGACGCAGCTCACCAGAGTCCATGGAGGCCCGGATCCTGCTGGACTGAGCTCGCACTTTTTTTGGGCAATAATAAACTCAGAAGTCACCATGTGGCTGTGCAAGCAAGGACAGCCTCAGTAGATGGCTCATTATTTGATGGTGCTCTAAAGTAAAAAAAAAAAAAAAAAATTACTTATTATAGCTCATGATGGTCCAATTAAAAAGGAGATCAATATGTAGATGATGTAGCATTGGAGTCGAACTTGATAAGTGGGAAAATTAGCCGTATTCTAAGAAAACGTTTACACTTAATTTGTTGTATATTGTCTCTTTCTTTCAGGTTATAAGTTAAAATTGTGTTTCAGGGTTTTTCTGCAAACAGAAATCAAGTAAATCAAATAATAGTTATCAAACTGCTTATTTTGTTTGAAAATATAATAAACCTGCTTTTTTAGGTCTTATCATACTTTTCTTTATTGTCACATTAAATTAAAATGTTTATTAAGAATAGCATAAAAAATATTAAATGTAAAAAACGTGCGTTGCTTAATAACTTTCAGTTTTGTTCAATTTTGGCTCCGCCCAGTGGACAAAAGCTTTGTTTAGCCTGAAATAAGACCGCATTTCCCATGAGCACCAGCGTGGTAAAGACCATAGCGTGGTAAAATCCTGTTCTCCTTCAGTTAGATTAAATTACATTTCTGTTTCCAGTGGTTGTTTGAAAGTTGAATAGCGATGTGGTAATGATTCTGTGGCGAAGTGTTTGACTTTGGTTTTGCACGGTAATCCTGCACCTCGAGCCCCTGTTCAATTTGCCCAAATATACAGTCTCTCAGGGAAACTTAATAGCATTGTCTTCTGACTTTATATAGAATGGGGAAAGGGGGCAGTGACGTATGACGGAAGGTCTAAGAGTGTGGTATTTTCGATGATCCAAGACCAAAGGAATCTATTTAAAGAATTTTTACACATCTTTGGCAAGGAAGCCATTAAATGTGGTTTCACTGTTTTTTTATTTGCTTGGTCATGGCATCTTTGACTACCCACATCTCAGGAAATTCCCCTTTAGTCTGGTGGGAAAGTGACACATTAGATTAGATTAGAAAGGGGAGAAAATGATTCAGACTGCTTCAATAATGAGTCTTATTCATCAGGCTTTTACAAGAGACGATAAATGCAAAATAAACTGTTCTTAGACAGGAAGAGATCCATGTCTGATTTATTTGGGTCTGGATGGGTATAAAGAGAGAGAATAGATTCCTTCCATCCTTGCTTGCTTTCTTCGCTGATGCATTTTTCTTCCCTTTTTCCCTAAAGTACGTCTTTTCCTTACTTGCTCTCTTTCCTTCCTTACTCCCTCATTCTTGTCTGTTTCCTTTTTTGATCATGTTCTTATTTCTTGTCTTCTTTAAACGTATCTTTCCTTCCATGACCCTTTCCCTCCTTCCTCCGCCTTTTTATTGCTCATGTCTTTTTTTTCTTCCTCTTTTTTACACATTTGGATTTTCCAGCTTTCATATTTATAGAAATATCTTCCACAACTTCATAGTTAAATTTGTGTGTTAGGTTTCAAAATGAGGTCTGAGACTTCAGAAAATTCCATCCTTTTATAAGTTTTGAATGTTGACATGAAAAAGTGAAGAATCCCTTCTAGAAACGTACAAGAAATGAAAGCTTGAAATTTGATGGCTTGGACAAGTAAAAGGAAGAATGATTTTGCAAGAGGCTGACAGAATACATCCTGCAACACATGGTTTTTATCTGTATGGATCCATTTAGGATGATGTAAATCACTCCTTGTTCCATTTGGATCTGGCCAGGGTTCATATTGAACCCGGTGACCAGAGCAACAGAGCAGCAGAACAACAGGATGGATACAGAAAACAGCTGACACACACACAAACACACCTACTGGTTTGTTCCCACAGCCATGAGGTTCACAGAGCCGCATGCTGCTCTTATCTGATCAGTCAGGAGTTTGATTTACTCTCAACATATGAGCTCATCGCAGCTCTTTCTGTTATTTGTCATTCCAGTTTGCGTTCCCAGGAGGTGCAACTGCCTGCAGCCTGTGTGTTTGTTTCTGCATTGCTTTGACAAAAAGACACACACACACATACAGACACACACTTTAGAGCAGCTTGTTAAAGTTTCATCTGCTTGCTGCAGAGATGACTTGCTGACCTCCTCTTGAGGAAAAATGGGCACATACCCAAACAGGATACAGAGCGTTATGGCTTTTTCAGAGCTTGTGTGTTTGCTCCTTGTGTTTCCTGCTGATTCCTCTGCGTTTGGTTGTTTTGGTCTCTGCCTCTTCCTGTAGAAGATATCGAGCATGTCTTTCTTACATCGGTTTATGAAAGTAATGCGTCTCTATGATCTCCGCTCTTTCTTAGCGCTCCTTGCTTCCTGGCAGAAGCACATCAGAAACATTCCGGCTTTTTTTTTCACTCCTGGATTTAGCAAGTTTGGCAAAGTTTTAAACTGTAAGAAAATGTTTTTCTCACAATATAAAACCAAAAAAGAGGAATGATTACTATATTAAAAACATTCAAAATAAAAATGGTACAATAGTTTTCAATATATGATGGGTAGGAATTTGTTTACAAGTAGATAAATATAGCTCATTGTATATTCTGAGCTCTCTAAAATAAATCCTAATGGTTTGGATTAAAATAATAAATCCATAAAGGATAGCTTGAGGCAGAAAAAAAAAAAATAAAACTCTTATCAAACTTTGCGTTGTCTTTTTGAGATCAAATCAGCTTAATTTTAGCATTAAAACATATTATCTTAGTGTAACTGTCCTAAAATCCTAATGAGGAACCAGCAGCTTCAGAATAAATTAGGTTCAAAGTTTAGTTGAAATTCATCCAATGTTTCAATTTCAAAATAGTTTTATACAATTTTTTTGACTTATTTTTAACTGCTCTGCTTTAATTAAATAAATTATATAAATTCTGTTTTCTAAAAATATTTTTTGCCCTGACCAGGGTAGAAATATGTCTTATAAACCTGAAACAAACATTTATATTAATACGTGGAAAATGGACAAAGATGGAGAGCTTTACAAATTCACGAAGGAAAAGTTAAACATTTAGATGTATATCACATGCAAAACTTCTACTTTGAAGCTTTAGCTTCTGATATTTTGCCGAAATAATCTATTCATTGTCAGTCTCTCCTTTCACCTGAAAAATCATTTGATTGTCCAGTTTTTCCTTCCATTTGTCCATCCATCCAACCATCCATTAAATTAGCCTTCTATCCCCCTGTGTTTTCTTCCATTTATCTACCGGTATGTATTTGTCAGTGTGTTAATCTGTTTTTATTTTTCTCTTATCTCCATTCCTTCTTTCGCTTGGATGTTTTTACCAAATAAATTCCAAGCCTGGCCACTAAAATATCTGCCACTCATTTATTGTGATTTTTTCTATTTATACTTTCATAATGTCCTAAAAGATCAGAAAACAATGGACTAGTTGGGAATCTTGACATCAAACATGAATGAAAACTGAAACCAGCAAATGACTCTCTGAAGCGAGGGAGATCAATGTCGTCTCTTTCTTCAGTAGGTCTGAGTTTCTCTGACATCATCTGGCCTTCAGCATCTAAGATTTGGCAGCTGCAGCTCGGTTACACACATGCTCCATCTGTCCCGCATGAGGAAAGGTTACAGAGCCAGCCCCACTCATCAGCCACTTTTCTTGTTAGTTCCTCTGTCCTTCCTCGTCAGTTTCAGCTCAGTCTTTACCACCTAACAATCCCCTGCAGCTGCATCTAAATAATCCTCATCTGTTAACTTTTTCTCTAAAACTTTAAAGGGGGAAGTTATTAAACCCTGACGTGGTTATTTTAAACTCAGATTTCTTCCCGTAGATGTGTTTTTATTGCTGAAATTTGGATTGTTTTTGGTTGTTTCTATTTTTCTCTGACTCTCAGCCTGAGAATGATTGAGGATGGTTCTAAGCAGATATGCAAACTTTCAGGAGGCTGCATTGGCCGCAGACCAAAGTGAGATTGGAAAGAGTCAGCCAAGGTGTTTCCATATGTGCTGCGTAAGCAAACAGAGCTCTGACCTTGGCACGTTGTCCTGACTCTAAATTTTCTGTTTCTTTCTGCCATACAAGTGGTAGAGATTATCTCTCCAGGGTTTCACACCTCCTCTCTTGGCTTCATCATGCTTCACAGGATGTTGAGTTTACCAGAGGGATTTTTTCTTTATGGACAGCTGACCTTACCTCTAACATCCTCAAAGTAGCACCAGAAGCTCTAAGAAGCAGCTCCACCAAGCAGTTGGACTGTCCAGATGAGGAGCGTAATTAATACCCTGGCTGAAGTCTTGCTGGCAGTCGGACCAGATGAAGTCTTCTTGGCCCAGGGCAGAGTTGGAAGTCTTGGTTGTTCAGAGTTCCTGGTTTAAATCCATGATGATGAACTTGCGGGTGGTTTTTCCTTAAGGTTTGGGTCCTAATTAGAAAATCATTGTTTACAGACATGAGACTAATTATTAAACATGTTGGAAATTAACTTTTTTTGCTGAAAAGTAGAATCTTACCACAAGCATTTTTGTATTTTGATGCTGCAAATTAGTCAGTATGGTTTCATAAAATTGAATTCTCTTGGAAATGTTAATAAGGACATCTGTTGAGGAATACCTTGAACTGTGGGGACAGTGAATAGAGGTGGATGATAGATAACTTACTCTCGTTAGCAATAAGTTTTACCTATTCAGGAATTATCAAAAAATGAGACGGGTAAGTATTTAAAAATGTTAGTCTTTTTCTGTTAAGCTTATCAAAGACTGTCAGAGCCTTAAATAAAGCAAAACTGCTCTAAAGATACACCTGCTCATCGTCAACAAAGGTTCATCGTTACTCACGCCACATTTATTCAAGCTGCTATCCTGATAAACAGTGAAGTTGCAAACATTATCACTTTTTTTTTTGTATCACAGTATTTTTTTCTCTAAACTACCCAGAGTATCACAGCAAGGGGCTGCAAGATATACCTCAAATGTATTGTTATGCATGCATTGCTTATGGCAGTAATATATTTGGTGA
This sequence comes from Cyprinodon variegatus, assembly GCF_000732505.1. Classification (NCBI taxonomy): domain Eukaryota; kingdom Metazoa; phylum Chordata; class Actinopteri; order Cyprinodontiformes; family Cyprinodontidae; genus Cyprinodon; species Cyprinodon variegatus. The sequence continues at coordinate 41,114 of NW_015152306.1, forward strand.
CAGTCAATGCAGCATAAAATGCTTTAGAGGGTAAAGTAGCACTAAGGTAGTCATTTGTTTTCTGGTTTTTCAGGTTTTTCGTCCTTTCATAGTCATATCCATCAGCAAATCGGGTTTCTGTCACCACTGCATGTGTCACAGCCGTAATATGTCACACTTGATCCTCATAAACAATAAACTTTCTGAAAGGTTTCTGAAAGGAAGTAAGAGAACTAATTATAGTCGATGTGTTTTCTATCAGTTTATCTTGCATGTGCTGTTTATACACGATCCTGCTCAGCTGCATGTTTCTTTCACTCCTGTGTGGTTTTCATATTTTGGTCACCTAACTAGCGTTTGTGGGCCTGGTGAACCCGCAATCTTTTAATGTTAAAAATGAAACACAAAAAATGGTTGTACATTCAAACAGAAACCAGATGTTCAGTTCATGACAATTGCATCAACATAAACTGCATATACACTTAATTTTTTCATATGTTTTGTCTATAACTGCAACTGTTGCACCGTTATGTTTCAGAAACATGTTCCACCTCTCTTAAAGGTTTTGTGGAGGATTTTAGTGATTTTTATTTTATTTTTTGGTAAAAATCTGCCATATCCACTTAAAAAAATGCACATGCACAACCCTGTACCCACTTTTAAAAGTGAACGCCAATTAAATGCATGCAAGAGCATGTACAAGCCCATTTCTCGTGCACTTTCTGTTTAAAAGTTGCTGTTTGCATCGCTCATACAAGCTTACTTTCCAAAAGAAGATTTGCAATTGTAAAAATGGGGACAAGCATGTAGGGCGGCCTTACGTAAACATATCACCAGAATGATTGACGATTAGGAGGACCACTAATTTTGATGATCCACCCTGAAAAAGAACATACATTTAAGATGCACCCTTATTTTGCAACTTCTCATTTTAAATAATTGCAAAAACAAATGTCCAGATTTTTGTTCTTCACAGATAATGAGCCAAGTATGCAAAAGTGGTCACTTCAATGTGTTTTTCCTTAACTGAAAAAAGAAGGGGAAAAAAACACCAGACATTCACAATAAATAAAGATTTAAATAGCTATGTTTCCATTGACACAATTATTTGTATTGATGGCCTGATCAGATCAAAAATGTTTGCTGTAAATATGTCAGACTGTAGATTTTAATATGATCCGATCAGAAAAAAACTTCATTCCGAAATAGAAAGCTGGTTTTTGCTGATCACCGTCTTATTGGTGTCCATGTAAACACACCCATTTGAATATTTGAAGTAAAATAATCTACACCGCTTATGAGTCCAACGTCAGCGTGACGTTTTTCTCTTTCTCCTTCACCAACTGGCTCCTTGTCCTCCTCGGTGGGAGGAGGGGGCTCTAAATGTAATGTGTGAAAGAACAAACCATCCTGCCCTCTACTAATGTAGCCAAGGAGCGTACTGCTGGGCCCTTAACTAAAATGACCAAAAACAAAAGTATGGATACAAAGATGCAACAAAGGTCCAATATTAGAAAAGAACCCCAACTACATCTGTAAACAAGACTGTAGAAAACTGAAGAAAAAAAGAAAAGTGAGGGGCTGGCAGAAAGTGTAGCTATAGCTAAGGATGTGCGGACAAGTAAGGGTTGGTTTACAAAACGGGCAGTTTCTTCTTCTAATAGTAAAGCATTGCTGGAAAATGAGGCAGTTCCATGCATGCTCAATTGATTAAATCTGATCAAATGCTTGGTACATATATACACACGCCATGATGGGATCCTTTCATTCAGTGTCCATGTAAATACAAATTTTTGAACTCATAGCTAATTTGTAGCTAATGACATAGCAGTTTTTATGATACTTTAAATTTGTCTTTATTGAACAGAGTTCTATTGCTTTAAAAATATATATATATTTTTTACTGTTTTTGAATCTGCATGCTTCCATTAAAACAGTCACAACAATTTAATGTTACAGCGGAAATATTTAGGTGTGCTACAATAGGTGTGGACAAATTATCAGTATATTAATCTTCCTCCCCAGCCTGAAACACATGGTCTGCATGTTGCTGTGTCTCGCTGAAACAAAGCTGACCAGCTCTTAATTGTCTTTCAGTCAGCAACACATATCCAGCATCGGTTAGACTGAAACCAAAATAATCAACCTTAAACACACCTGTATTGGTCGATCTCTAGAGTAAAGGGTGACACTCTTCAAGTCTTTAGTCAACATTTTTACCCTGAACTGGAGATTTTTCACTCATCCAACCAGTTTTTGTTGCAAGACAGAAGTGTATTAGGTTTCTTTCAGCCAGCTGACCAGCAGCACACAGAAAATCCAAACAGCAGAAAAACACTCTCTCTCCTGTCCTGTAATTTAAGTTTTAATCAATGAATTCTACGATGAAAACGTGTACTGTTTCTAAAAGATGGTAAAATCTTGCTAGAAAATGAAAGACTTGATAGGAAACTTGGTGTGATCCTAGTTTATATTTAAGGTCTATTTTTGTTTTGATTGAAGTTCAGTCAATGGAAACTCCAAACTGTCTTCCAGGCAGCAGTAACACATGATGGGTGTTACTATGTTCCTACGTAATCTGGAGCCTGGTGAAAAGGCTGTTATTTTCTAAATGAATAATGTGAAGGAACCCTGAAATGAACTTTTAAAGCATTAATGAAACCTTCCCAGTCATAAATCATATGTCACCTTGTTGGATCCCGTGGTGTTAAAGCTATAGCTCTAAAAATAGCCCTCAGTTTGTCATATTTGAAGCAATATTTCCAGGCAAACCCGATGGGAACAGTCTGCCTTCATATTTAGGTTCTTGTAACCACTGACAACACAACAATCAGCCACAGAGCTGACTCAATCATAACCTAAAATGATGAAGTCCAAAGATCTCTTTAATCAATGATCATGAGTCAAAACATAAACATGAACATTCTGCCAGTCACTTTTAATTTAAAGGTGGGGTGTATTTCTTCTGGGCAAGTCGAATGATTCAGAAATAGGAACCATCTAAAACTGGAAAGTCTGCATCTGGTGAATAAGGGAATAGAAACAATGTTCTGGAAAACAAGCCTACCAGTCTTGAACATATTGGTGTCATTCATTGAGAGACCTTATGAATCATCTGCCTTTTAGTGGTCTGTTGCTCTTCAGTCTAATGGTTGGAGCTCTGGAACACTTTGTGAAAACACCCTTTCAGTCCCAGGGATTAGATGTTTTTCTGCCTTGGTATTTGCATTTGCATTGTATTTATTTACACTGGCTTACAAATGTATTCGTACCCCTTGAATTTTTCCACATTTTTTCACATTACAACCACAAACTATTTATTTAACTGAGATCTTATGTGAAAGACCAAAACAAAAAGGAAGTGTATAACTTTGTGAACTATAATTTTTTTTTAGCACGATAAAAAAAAAAAAATAATAAAAAAATGTTTTCCAAATAAACTACACAGTGAGGTGTGCAAATGTTTGTATACTACTTTTCTGAGTGCAGCCAAATGAGGAGCTAACGGGTTCACGAAGTCCAAGAATCAAACCCTATAAAGTTGCAAAGAAGTTTAAAACGGGCTTTAGCTAGAAAGAAAATTAGCTTAGCTTTGAATATCTCACAAATAGGAGAGCACTGATCAGAGGTGCAGCAGTACAGAGGTACCATGGACCTCTGAAGGTCCATGGTACCTCTGTACTGCAGAGGTACCATGGGAGAACTGCAGAGATCCACAGCTCAGGTGGGGAAATCTATCCAAAGGGTGACTATCAGGCTATGTTCACACAGCAGCCTGAAGTGACCCAAATCCATTTTTTTTTGTCCATAGGCAATCCGTATCAGATCTTTTAATGACAATCTGAACAACACATATCCGTTTTTTTCCCAATGCGACCAAGGCCCCTTGGCTTTGTGGTCCTGAATCCAATACGTATTTGATCTTTTCAAATGCGAACTGTGTCTGAACAGCCAGGTCGCATTGGTCCAAACTGAACGTCATTAATACTCAGCAAAGGTCCCTGTTCTGCATCTTGCTGTGCAGAAGTGAGAAGAAAAACAACCACCATGGCAGATAATAATGAGGAGAGCAGTCTTTATTTTTAACCGTCTTGAAAAGATTATGTTAAGGTTGGGAAAGATCGCAAGATTCGCTCCACCACTACCATCCATGTTTACTACCGCAAACACAAAGCAAGCAAGCTTGCTTGCATCCTTTACTGCGCATGCGGGACACCTAAGTTGTATGAATGCAGTTCACATAGGAGATCACATATAGGTAGCATATATTTGTAAATTTTAACGGCAAAGCAAAAAAACTGAATTGAGCATTGATGCTGGCAGTGTGGATGTAGCCTTAGATTGCACAAAAGAGAGCAGAAGAAGAGCAAAAGAGAACCGTAAGAAGTTCCATTTTCAGTTTGCCAGAAGCAATATTAGGTACCAAGTAAACAGGCGGATAAAGGCGCTTTGGTCAGATGAGACCAAAACTGAACTTTTTTGGCCAAAACACAAAACATTGCATGTAGTAGAGCATGAAAGGTATGTTCACACCGAACGTGTTGTAGACGTCAACTCATTTGATATACATGCAAAGTCAATGGTGGATGGCTTCAAGCAGCGTTGAGAGATCCTGGTGTCTCAATTTCAGAGTACTGAACTACTTTGGTAGCTATTCAAGGAGTTTTCTCAGAGACTTATTCAATATTTCAGTAGGATCATAATCCTGATTAACTGACTGCTCAGATGACGTTTAGAGGTGGACTTTGTCGCCGAAAAACGTGTTAAAACTATTTTCTCCAACTCATCAAAGTAAATAAAGCCCAGCTGCTCTCTATCTTGTGACGTCATAGTAGAGAAGATAAATAACCCAAGTGCAGATCATCCAGAGCATCAACGGATCAAAATGTATTGACCAGCATTTGACTCAGCCTCCAAGTTTCGCATATGACTCTGAACAAACCATCCCCACCGTCAAATATGTTGGTGGGGAGTCAGAGTGCCTATATTCTCAAATCTGACTGAGCTTGAGCAAATTGGTCAACAATTTTAGTCACTAGAAATACAAAGCTGGTAGAGACATACCTTAAAATACTTTTGCACAATAGCCTTTTTCAGTTTGTTAAAGATATTATAAAATACAATGTGGAAAAGTTCAAGGGGTATGAATACTTTTGCAAGGCATGGTAACTTTGTTTGGACAACCATCAGTAAATCGTGAAAGTTCTGACCTCTTGTGTGGAAGTGGTTTTGCACTGACCCATCCACTGAGTAATGTGAGCTGGCATTGAAATGAAAGCTGCAGCTGTTTTCTTCGCATGCAGGAAGGAGATGAGCTCTTACCGTGCCGCCTTCTCACTTCCCTCCTTCTGCCAGCTGCAGTGCTGCCTGTGCTCTCCTGTTTGCTGATCAAACAAGACGGCTTTCAACTTGGATATTGATATTTTGTGTCTTGTTGACCTTTTCTTAGGGTTTTGACTGGAAGCAGCTGCTTCCTCATGGTGTCTAGTAGCACCATCTTCCAAACTGTCAGCTCTGATTTTAGTGCCGATAATAAGGTGAAAAGAAGACGGTGCTTTTACATTGCTTGTAAATAAGTCATGGTTAAATTGAATAGGTGGGGTTGAGTGTCTGCAGTGATGTGGGTGTTATTCTATTCTGTTGTGGTTAAGTAGGTGCTGAGCAAAAGCTGAAGCTCCAGACTTATTGATCAATCAGTGCGTCAACCCATACCGTTCACGATAGAAAGGGCAAGACTGAAAACAGCATTCTTTGAAGACTAATGGTTTTTAAATCTTAGAGTAGCTCAGAGTAGAGTCTCTGCTCCTCCTAATTGGATGATGAAGACAGGAATTTTGCGATATTTAGATAGAGAAAATAGTTATGGGAAATAAAAATGAACTTATGATTAATTATCAGTGCATAGTTCTTTAGAATAATATTTGTTTTAGCTTGAGTAATTGATAACGTCAGCTTCTAGGAAATTTCTTTCAGTGTTGTCATTTTGACACAGTCCACTAGAGGGTGCTACTGTCCATTCATGAGCTGAGGTTCACTGGTATTTGCAAGAGAAGTAATGCCAGGGCGGAGGCATGTTGGAACAGAAATCGATACGGAGTCTGGTCTGGGATTATTTCCAGTTTTCAATGGCTAAAATTATGCAGAATGGACTTTATGTGGTTCCGTTATGCTAGCGCTGCAACTAACAATTATTTTGCAAATCTAATAAACTGTCAATTATTATTAATAGATTACTAATCGGATAGCCAAATCTTCCTTAAAGAAGGCTTTTTGCAAAATTAAACCAGCTGAAACTAAAACTTTTCCACTTGAGTTCTGGATAGATCATATTGACAGACGATCATATTTTTTTTTTTTTTATTTGAAATGCAAAATATTTACAGATTTATTTTTACTATTTTGGTAAAATTCCTGCTCAAGGTGGGTCGCTCTGTCAGCTAAAGGCATGTTTTATAAGCTCTATAATCTCTTTCAGCCCTAATATTTACACACTAGATAAAGTCCTTCATCCATAGCCTAAATAGTGCTCGTTTAGCCGTGCTGGACGCCACGCAGCGTAACTTCTCTGTTGTGCTTGGAAGTTGAGGATGTAATGATAGAGAAGTGAAGGGCATTACGCAACACGTTTGTAAAATTATAGAATAAAACCTGTTGCCATTAGGCAAAGGTAGATAGGAATAATTTTGTGAGTTAACAAAATCAACAAAGCCAAGCTTTAACTTTCCTCTGAGAGGAAGCAGAAACCCCATTTAAAGCACTTCTAATACCACATAGTCGCTTTCAACGCTGATTGCCGGATTACTCTGAACAACGGAGACCTCTTAACACAGTTGGCGTTCCCTTCAGTAAAAAAAAAGTGGCAAAATATTCTGACACCATGTCAGAGTGACATACCCTGTTATTTAATTATGGTTTTATATCTATTTTTTTAATTGGTAACCTAATATGTTCCTGTTTTCGTTTCTTTCACTTATATCTCATGTTTTATAATGTGTAAGAAAATATTTTTGTGTTTATTAAGTCCGCATTTAAAATTGAATATATTATTTGCTTTAGATTTTTTTTTTTTCCAACAGCCTTTATGTTTTGGAAAGAATGAATGGCCAGCAAGCCGCTCACACTGAGCCTGGTTCTGCTGGAGGTTTCTTCCTGTTAAAAGGGAGTTTTCCTCTCCACTGTCACTATAAGTATGCTTGGTGATTACATTTGGGTCAATGAGTTGATGCAATTAGCTGGTTTTCCTTAGATGGAAAACTTTGAACCAATCTGACTGTATGATCCGCTTGAATTGTCTCTGTAAAGTGCCTTGAAATGATCTGTGTTGTAAATTGGCGCTATATAAATAAAGTGAATTGATGAATGTAGCTTGAAGCTACCTGGGCCTCCTGCAGAACCACGGGCTGATTGCCTCAATTCATCGCTGCATTTGTATAGTCCTAAAAACCAAAGGAGCTCCAACCAAGAGTTGATTGGATAGAAATTAAGAAGCCTGAATTTTCTAGTTAAACATCAATATTCATCTTGGATTTTATGTAACAACCTAATTTTCTAAGACAAAGATCTAAAAGTGATCATTTTCTGTAAGATATAATAATCAAATCAAGTAAAAAAGGCTTCAAACTTTTACTCTGAATCTCTATAATACACACCTTTCACTTTCTGTAATGAATGACAAAAAATATTGACCTTTTTTGCGGCATTTGAACTGTTTGCGCTTTACTTATTGATACTGTTTTTTAAATATGATGACTGTTTATGGGAAACATCTCAACAGACAAACTGAGGGACATAGGAATGGATTCATGTAGGAGTTAGTCAATTATATTAACACCATCCTTAGACTCACAGCCTTCAATATTTTATATATCACTTTTTTTTCTTTTCGCATACATGACAAAATACTCTTATTTCGAGCTAAAAGCTGGATTTAATTCGCTTGTTTTATTGTTGTTTTTTTAACACATACATGTTCAATATGGAGACACATTTCAAAAATGTCTGACATCTCAACTTAGTAAAACTGTTCGTCCGGCTGATAAAATTTCTCTTATCAATATTAAAAAGTCCCCCTGTTCTGTTGAACTATCTGAGGTTGGATTAAATGGCTGTCATGGATTCTCAGGCATCTCTTAATCCAAACAGACTCAAATGGGGATCAGAAAAGGAGGGATGTGTCTCTCTTTTTAAGAAAACTCTCTGTGGGAGCAATTACACAGGACCTTCTCTTCCTGTCATAAAATATTAATTGTTCAGGTTGGCTTCTCATCCCCAGGATATCATGGAGATTCTGTATTTTTTTAAATATTTATTTAACTCTTAAATTTGATTACATTGACTGTAGGTGTATTCCCCTCTAGATGACTCATTTTAATATGTTATTGTTGACCTAATTTTAGCAAACCAGGCAATGTCAAACTTGGACACAGATGGGCAAAGGGTTTGGAGTTCAGTCCAAATCCTGTTGGTCTTGGATGCTTCTGTTTAACTGGTCTGTCTTTGAGATCGATTGGAGGTTTTTTTCTAGAGCAGCTAATTCCCATTTGGCTCTCAAATACTTTGCAGTAAATTAATCAAAAAAGGAATCAATATTTATCCAATTTATAGGAGACTTTTAATTTAGGAGAAAGTAAACAAACTTTTTTAAACTAGTGCAGGCTGACTATTCTCTTTTTTTATTATATAAACTCTCATTTATTGTATAGCATTTTATTTAACTGCCAAGAAAAGATTTCCTGTTTCCTAAGCAGATGCTCTTGTCTGTTTGTGACAGCATACGAAAATAGATCTCTGGTTTTCCCAGGTAAAACACACAAAACCTGCGTAATCATCTGTGTATATTTCTCATAGTTTAAAAATAAGATCAAACTTAAAAGACATGAGGTAAAAAATAAAACCCCGGTTTGTGGAAACGATGTATGTAGGCCAATAACCCATGCAACACATATGGCCATCCTCTCTACATCCTCTTTTGTAACATGTTAGGTCTCAGTAGTTTAGTTTTTTAGTAGAAAGTTACTTTTAGAATTTCCTATTTATTGAATCCAGCATCAAAATTATTTCTGTATGTTTCTGGCTTATTCTAAAACTTCTTCATTAGTGTAGTAAAACATCTTTGTCCTGCAGTGAGGAGCAGATCATCAGTAAGATATTTGCTTATGCATCCAACATATATGCTTCAGAACTCTCTTTTGTTTTCTAATTGATTTTGCCAACATACAGTATTATTAACCAGGTAATTTTGCACACATGTTAATACTAGTGTTGCACCGATACCGATACCAGTATCGGACGGGGCCCCGATACTGCCCTAAAATGGTGATATCAATATCGGCGAGTACCAACAAATAGGGCACCGATACCTTTTTGAGAGCCATAAGTTTATTCAACTATTGTCACCCATTCCAGGTAGACAATAAAAAGTTCTAATGGATTCACTTTGTATTAGATTTTTTCCTGCTTCGCAAAGGTAGGCAGCAGCTTGACAAAGCCATGATGGCAATTATTTTACATTATTATGGTATCGGTATCGGCCGATACTGCACAGCCAGGAATCGGGTATCGGTATCGGGGCCAAAAAATGGCATCGGCGCAACACTAGTTAATACTCATGTTTACATTCTCCTTTCACTTCCTGTTATGCTCCGTTTGCTGTTAGTGTATAATGTATAAAACCAGTAAAATTAACCTAAAATTGAATCTCTGAAGTGGCAAAATGTGAAGAAACATTTGAACTGTTCTGGCTTCTGTCAGTTGCTGGATTAAGAAATCCTGTATTTTAGACAATTAATCCCACAACGGTGCAATATCTGTAGGAAAACAATGTAACCTTGACATGCATTAATAATATATTTGTCTATTTGCTAACGAATAACCCACCTTGAAAAGTTAGACCAATTTAATTTGTTTGAAGTATTTATGCATTTCTTATTTATTTTCCTTTTGGTCCAGCGTTTTATTACCACTGTCACAAGTACAGAGCAACAAAATTTACCCTCTGCATTTAACCCATCCCCTTGGGGAGCAGTGGGCTGCCATTTGCGGCACCTGTGGAGCAGTGTGGGGGTTAAGGGTCTTTTTGCTTAGGGACCCAGAGTGGCAGTCTGTGGGAGTGGGTTTCGAACTCACATCCTCAGGATTCCAAGATATATGCTCTAACCTCTAGGCCACCACTCCCCCATTTTATGTCTATAATTAAAACATTTCCTGATATTTGGCCATAAAATTGATGCGTGGAACATATCAGATCTAAAAATATTCACCGATTCCAGGGATTTGTTTAATTTCATTAAAGCTTCTCTAGTTCATGACCCTCTTCATTGTGTTCATTTTACCTGAACCCTTGATCTCATCACCTTTTTCTGTCTTTGCTGTTTTCAGACGGTGGACATCCACAAGGAGAAGGTAGCCAGGCGGGAGATCGGGATCTTGACCACCAACAAAAACACAGCAAGGACTCATAAGATCATCGCTCCATCTAATGTAGAGCGGCCCGTCAGGTACATCAGGAAACCTATAGACTACAACGTCCTGGACGATGTTGGCCATGGAGTGAAGGTGAGCACGTTTCAGGCTTGCTTTAATGTTGCTAGGTTCTTTAAGATGCAAGATTTCTCACCAGTTAGGCTGTTGGTTCAGGTCCGACTTTTCCTTCTTTTCCCCCCCCCCACTTTTTTTTCTCCTTTTAAAGTTTTGCTTCAAAGTCAACCTGGTGCCGTGTCACAAAAAAACGGTAGCTCAATGTTCCATCCTTGACATCAAGACCTTTTTCTAGACTTGATGAGTGTTTTGTATTACTGAGGGGTTTTTAGTTCATTCGTCTTTGCTAAACCGTTTGACAACATCCAAACTGGAGGGTTTTTATTTAGCATGTTTGGCCTGTCAAACATCATGCCGACCAGTTTGAAGCCAGAACATTGACTATGTCGCTACAAAACATTCATTTCATTATACTGAGCCATTCCTGTTGGATTTTGGTTGATTTGCAATAAAACCAAAGTGTGGTTGGAATCAAGTTCCTAAAGTGAACATCAGATTCTCCATCTGGATTTTCTGCCAGAGGGTAGGATTGATGTGTTCATCATGATGGTCGTAAATAAACCATCGCCCAGGGTTAACAAGGTATCACTGGAAATGTGATGCTGCTCCCTTATTTACTCTTTTTGGTCAGCAGTGTTTATTGTCTTGGAACCCAGTCACCCACCCCAGTCGATTTTGCTTTTGCACACTCATTGTTGAAGCATTAAATGTGATCTTAACTGAAGCAAGTGGCACCTGCTGCTTTTCAGACACTGGGTTTCTTTCAGTGACCTACTGGGAGAGTCATGGATGAGCTTTTGGAATAACTGTCCGTCTGCAGGAACGTTCGCCACTGATCCGTCTCCATGGTTCACTGGAGTCCCAACCCTCCCAGTACTTTCATACCGGACTTTTAGAGAGATTTTTACTGTGCCAGAATCTGGTTTCTGGAACTGCTCAAGCTGGTGTGGCCTGTACTCACACTCTAAAAGGAACCAGAAAGCCGTACCTTGTCATTGTTAGATCGGCCAGTCTAACATTTTAACTGTTGCAATTTGATTGTATTGAGAATGTGTGCCTGGTCCAGGTGCCAAAAAGTGTGACTTAAGTGAAGCGCATTTGTTTAGAAGATAAGGAGGATATACAAAGTAAGATATTTCTTAGTTGATTGAGTTTGTGCTAAGTTCACACCACATGCTATTGAAGCAGCTGGTTTACATGCAAAGTCAATGGTTGTTGCACATCAAGGCACATCAAAAGGCCCTGCAGCGCATCTTGACGCATCTGAGCAGCGAAGCAGCTCCTCATGGGCTTCTGAGCATTTGAGGTGTGTGACGCGCCCACAAGGAGCAGCTGCTGGAGTTGGAAAAATTGAACTTTTGCTGATCGACGCACCACATTAACCAATCAGAAAAGCTGAACTGCAAGATTGCAGGAAGATACAGCACTGCTGATACAGAGCGCTATAATTACTGTTGCAAACGGTTTATTAAGCCTTAATTGACTTAAAATATCAGAACCTGCTGGTAAAATATGTTTGCATTTATTATTCTGTAGCCTTTTGTACCACATACCTAAGAGACATTAACTTCTACTTCCTGCCACTACAAACTGTAGCAGAAACCCCCCAGTTGCTGAAGATTCCCAGTGACAGTGCATTGATGGTATGTGGGGGTCTGTGCAGCTCTGACAGCTCAATACTTTAAGCCAGGACCGTTATCTTGATGAACTGACTGCACAGGCGTTGTTTTCAGGTGGACTTTATTGCTTAAAAATCTATTAAAACTACTTTTTACCAACTTATCACAGCAAATATTGCAAAGCCGCTCTCTGCCATTGAACTCAGGAGCAGCAGAAGCTTTGGACATATCTGAACACGCTTTACTGGATGCGCTTCAGGAGCATCAAGTCAATGCTCTTGACTTTAGGCGCATCTGACCTCTATGTGTACAAGCATCAAAAACGAAGCAGCAGGCGCTGTTTTGCTTTCCAAAGCACGTTCGGTGTGAATGTAACATAATGTCAGGTTATTTTTGGTAGGTTGAACAGTTTTTTTGTTAATATATTCATTTCTAACATTGTAGGGTGACAAAAAAGAATCAGAATAGCTTTGCACTTGGGTGGGTGGAGATGAACTGTGAAGGGATTACATCATACGGCTTCCAGAAAATGGCTCAGTTTTCAGAGCTTTATGAAAATGGTTATAGAGACAAATATGTGAGATTTTTGAAAGCACTTAGGCTCTCATAATCTTGTTGTAGAGTTGTTTGGATATCAGTCCGCTTGATCTAAAATGTAGGCAAGAAGCTTTTTGATGAGATAAACCTCTCTCCCATTAGGGTGGTCTGTTGGGGTCATTAGTTTACCCCGTCAGTGACATAATTCCCAATTTTTCCCGCGTCTGTCCAGTCTCTTGAGTGTCGTCTGCCCCATCAGTCAGACAATCAATGGCAGCCATCACATAAATTCGATTAACAACCGGCCACAGTTTCATTCTTGGGCTACAGAGTTACTCATGTCTGATAAAGAACAAGCACAAAAACAAGAACTATTAAATCTGTGATCCTTAAAACATTATTTTAATATTCTCTGGAATTTTCTTGCACGCTTTTAATGAATGGTTAACATTATTTAAGGATGATTAAATAGTTGTTTAGCAGTGACTTACAACAAATGTTTTGTCTTAGTAATGCCTCGATCCGCTTAAAGGCCGAAATCCAGTTAATATATCCAGAAATTTACCTTTGACCTTTTTGTCCTACATAGAAAATCTGATCTCATACCAGGAGGATCACTGTAGTATAAACTAAAATAAACACACGTTAAACCGGGTGTAATCTCTCTGGATTTTCTCATGCACGCTGCTGCTGAAATGCTAGATTTCATTAGCTTGTGTGTGGAAACACAAACGGCCTCACATGTTGCTGCTGTGGTCTTCATGATAAAACACCTCCTGGTCTGTTTACGTCACCCTCCAAAGAGCCAATCAATACACAATGCCAGTACTCCGTATTAGTTCATGTTGCATGCAGGGCTTTCAGTGTCGACGCACTTTACTTACCGGCCAGAATCAATGATGTGGAGGCGGGGGTTGTTTAATCATGTTTACAGGCTTCGGTTTATGGCTAACCTTACTACATCTGCCCCAGGGTGGATTTTGGCCTAAAAGTTGGCAGAAGGTCCTGTGATCCGATTCAGAAATTAAAGGGGCAACAAAACAGGAACATCAGGGGAAGGGAGTATAAAGCTTGAGAGTGCTGTCATCTTTAAGGCGCTCTGTCGGTGACGTAATGTGATTTATGCCTCCCGTCAGATTATGTTTAATCTAGTCAGCAAGGCATTCAGGAATCCAGCTGTGATGACGTCAAGGTTTTACAATTAGACATCAGATGTTCCCTGCGTAACAAAATCCCCCGAATGAAGTGAATCAGTGAAAAACAAGATTGAATAAATAATCACAGAAGTGGCCACTTTATAACAGAATGGTTAACATTGTTGAATGCAAACATGTTCCCAAAATCAGACATCTTGTTCTTAGTGTCCTGAAACGTTTACATTCTTATTTAAATCAGTACACCTATACCGATATTAGCATTCTTCTGACTAATGAGGAGATAATCCAGTTATTCGATTCACGAAGTTGGACTAAAACTTCCAAACATTTAACTTTTCCAAATCTAATATTACTCAATATCATATTTTTGCAACTGTTAAATATTAATTTGTGTGTACAATATCACAAATGATTCCATAGATGCAATATATTGTAGTTATATGTGAAGTAATATGCTTGGATTGATTTTAACAGGCCTTGATGGACACACAGCATATATTATTTTATTAGCCAAGATGCTAAATCTCAAAAAGACGGAAAAGTAAATTAGCCATGAAACCATGGGTTCATTGCTATCATTGTTGCATATTTGCCTAATATTGTTTAGCCCCAAAATCCCCTAAATTTCATGTTTTATTATAAGCTAAAAAGGATAAAATAGTAACTTTTCCGTATTCTGTACAGCCTTCTTATTATCTGCTGTAAGTCTCACTCTCACAACTTAAATGATCTTGTGTTACCTATTGTCCATTCTGAGTTCATCTTTAACACCTTGCTAGTACTTAGAGAGTGTTTTTCAAGGCACTTATTTATTGGACAGTCAGAGATTAAAGAAAAAAAAAGAACAAAGCTCAGATGTATAAACCAATGTGATTGGCTTGTTGTACAGGCTGCCTTCTGTGTGAACACTTGATACAGATGATCCTGCCTGGGGTGATTCATTAAAACTTCAAGATGATTGGGAAGAGGCGAAAGTTTAAGGAAATAAGCAACAATCTATTGATTGCAATGTTTATGTGTTTTAATGGCATGTTTTTTTTTTCTATACATTGATGCCTACAAGTGTAACTTGAAAGATTAGGTTACCAAGAGTACCAATGTTCAATTTACTTTTAATATGGAGGGAGCTGTCATATAGTCACTCCACCAGATGTTTTGGACATTTCTTCTTCATGTCATGGATTGCTTATTCTTAGCCAGTTTGACAGATCACACACAAAGGCTGAAGGAAAGCTAAGGAAATGTTTCCTTTGTTTTCATCCATTGACTGTGGTTAGGCTTGAGATGTATTCTACTTTATAAACTCACTAAATAGATACTAGTCCGTTTTCCACTTGACTTGATGGTCCTAAGTGACGTTAGCTTGGAATCAGCTGAGCGTCAGTGCAGTCATGATTATTATATTTTTTAAAGGATTATGAAAAAGGAACATTAAACGGAGCATCTCGCCAAATAACCTGGAGCACATTTACATAAAAAAGGTAGTAATTTGAGTAATAATTAAGTTTTAATTGCCTAGCAGTTGCAATAAACTGATTTATAATGATTTGGGAAAATTCAGCTAGCTACTAAGTAGGATTTTCAATACTGATTTGATATATGGCAGCCCCTTGTGACAGCTGGGAGGAAGACCTAGGCAACTATACTGTAAGTAGTTTTTTTCTTAGAAATATTTGTTAGTGTAATCTCATAAAGCAAACATTAAACTAGAAACTTTAGCTTTCTCTTCATCAGCCTCCTGCGGCTGCGTCTGTCTGTTCTGCTAATTAAAGCAGTACCCACAGATGATTAGAAACACATCCATCCACAGATATATAGGTGAGCTGATGGTTAGTAACAAACAACTGAATCTGCACTCAGTGGCATTTCTAGGTTTTCCTGTTTCCTCTCTGAAAGTGTTGGTCAGATGAGGAGGTCTGACGTCACCCTTAAGGGCATATTAGACTTCTGCAACCGCACACATCAACTGTCGCTTGGGTCTGGTCGCAAACCAGTTTTGCTAGTATGCTTCTGCACCGTCGGTCTGGAATTTCTAGGGACGCACAGCAGTTTCCTGCCAAAGTGCTAGGGGGACCCTATTCGAGAACTCGCGAGAACTTCGGTGGAGCTGGCGAGAATGTTTATCTTCCAAAACAACAATGAGGCGTCTGCAAGATATCAGATATAAGATGGATCTAGAGTTGCTAGACATCAAAGAGGAACAGGTTATGTTAATGGAGCGAACCTCCTCGATTAACCTTCCGTCATAGTTTTCCATTGTTCCTCGGTTTTAAAAAATGGCGCGCCCCGGTACAGAATCGAGAATGACAATCACACAGACAGCCAAAAAGGCATACCAAGGACCAATCACAGCTGCTTTTTGTCTGCAGACTTCCGCTTGAGGTCTGCGCGGGTTTATGAGCATCAGACGCGTAGTCAGGATTTTTTTTGAGGTTGCAGAAGCTCTGTGCAGGGGGCGTGGTTGCGCACAGAGACAGATTTGATGGTTGCAGAGGCTATGCGTCAGGAGCATAAATTGGCCTTTAGTCCCTAAGACCCAGTGTCCTGCATGTTTCCCTGCTTCAGCACACCTGGTTTCCATTGATGCTTGATAAACAACCTTTTACTGAACGGCAATCCTCTGATTTTGGTGTGCTAAAGCAGAGAGCTGCAGGACACTCTTGACTTTTTTGTATGTTGTCTTTAACTGATGCTGTAAAATTTAATACCCACAAAAAAGTGCCTCTAACTGGATTGATTTCCACTGTGTAGCAGCAGAGTCAAGCAGTGTTTCATTAGCTTTAACTGTAAAAACAACATTACCACACTTCAAACTACCACATTAACAGCTACACTGACCCTTAGAAGTGTCTGTAACTTTCATTGCATCTCAGTTAAATATATTCAAACTCAACATGCTTGTTCCTTGTGCACCTGATAATGGTTTTAATCTTAGCCTGTCTGTCCCTAATTCATCACTGAGACCTATCCATCAAATTCAGAGGAACAGATGCAGCATTTCCCAGGAAGATGAGGCATCGAGGCTTCAGCATTTCTGACATGACCTAGATAGTAAATTGAATCTTTTTGTGCGCTGATGAGAGAGATAAATATGACTGTGAAATCTGCAGCTCACAGCTGAGTAAAACGGCTTTTTGTGAGGAAACAGAAGATGCTGCTGGTTTCTTCAGTTTTGTCTCTCTCTCTCATTCTGGTGCAATATTCCTGGTTGAAGAAGCTCTTGACGAACTACTTACCTCTGTTTTTCCCAATCTACTAAATATTGGCTCTTCAGCCAACAAATGCACCAGGATTTATCCTGAAGCTGCCAACAGTGTAACATTTAGACATCATTTCCCGTCTTGACTAGAAAACACAGAAAAAAACAGTGTAATGTATTTTCATTTTTTCCTTTTTTAACATGTGAGATGGTCTTTTTATTCCATCGCATTAGTTGTATATTTATCATAAGGGAGTTACTAGAGTTAACAGTAATGTTTTATAGTAATGTATTTACATGTCTTCCTGATATCGTTAAACCATTAAAGTAACTTCAGTTATTGCATTCTCATGTCGGCAATTCTTATCAGTCAATTAAATATCAGCATGAAAAGCCTATGCTGAAGATTTTTTTTAGAAAATTGCTCAGGCAGTGTACATCCGTATCTCTCTAGTGTTTCCAGCTCATTTTTGTTTTAGATTTTTTAGTTATGAGCTTCTTTTGATTTTTTTATTTATTTATTTTTTTTCAATTGCTTTATTGGCAGAAAGAGAGGCTAACTTTGAATGTTTTAATGTATAAAAACATCAACAACAAAATGCTCCTTTGGGTCCCTTTTTATTTCTTTTTCTTTTTACTTATGGTGAAGGAAAATGTTTATTTTTTGCATATCTGACCGACTGCTCGAAGGTAACATCATTAACTGAGTAATCAGGTCTTGTATCCCTCGAATTGTTCGGATCCAGGTGGGTTAAACCTTAAGGTCATCCCCTTTTAATGAGGCTGTTTATTCAATTTGAGTGAGATTTTTTTAGGGCTGCAGCTATCATCTTTCTAACAGCTTAATGTGTTAGTCGTGATTATTTTATATATATAATCTAATCGCCAAAGGTGCTTTTAGGGGATATTATTGCTAGATCTGAACACAATGAATTTAGAATATGCTTCTTGAGGAGTTCTGGATGGAGCATGTTTACAGAAAGTATTTTTTAATGTAAAATGCAAAATATGTATTTGTTCAAGTCTGGCTTTTTTCTTCATAAATGACTTGTAGAGTCTATACTTCAATTAACTGTTAAACATTAAATTAGTTTAGAATATTTTGAATTATTCGTTGTTCAAAATTGACACCTAATTTTTTAGAGTATGACTTTTGGAATTGGGTATGATTCTGAATAAAGGGACATATGTGTTTTAGTCTGGTTGCAGAGCATCTACCTGCTCACCCAAATGTTTACTCAGAGTAAATAAAGCCAGGAATTAATTATTTTCCTCAGTGGCTTGTACTTTGACTTCTGTCCTTGCAGAGCTGGCTATGTTGACATGCCCTCTCTGTCTCTGTTTTTCCTCCTATTTTCTCCTTCCATGCTAAGTGGCTAAAAGCCAAGGTAAGTCTAGTCTGTTATATGACCCGTTTTATGGTTTAATAATTTACTCGTTAACCTCACCTCCACTTCAGATCCCTCTGACTGTGAGTAATGTTGTCTTTTCCCATGTTAACCAACCCATAGTCCTCCCTGTGGGGAAGAACATCCCATAGTACCCTGCCTGTCCCTGTACCAACTGTGTCATAATGTAGCTGTGATGTAGGACTTCTCCACCATAAATGTTTCTGTGCTAAACTAGTATTGGCACAACAGCCTGGTTTTAAATATTACATCAAATAATAGATTTGATTTTCTTTCATCAAAAAGCCAAACCAAATAGGAGCCAAGGTAATTGGTTAATTGGTTTTTGACTTCTGTGGACCCCCCACCAGTGTTACCCAGTGAATTATCCCTGTTTTTAAAGTCTTGGACATATTCACAGCCTTGGCTTTCAAACCTGGGCTGCAGTTCCGGTACATTTTTTTTTCTGCTCCCTTAAATAGACAAATGTGTCAGACTTACCAGAAATTTGAGACTGACATAAATACACACTTCCTAATGAAACCTTAAAATTGTCACTTCGTTCATCTAAAGAGGAAGTTGTCATTATTCAATAATGTTGCTCAATTTGATATCCGTGACCTTTTAGGTTACAAAATATGTTTTTTATTGGAGCATTTCTGGGAATCTGGGAAAAGGAGGTCAGATCAAGTTTACTAAAGCCTCTTTCCCACTGAAAATACCGGGTTAATGTTTGTTTTTCAAACATGGGTTAGCGGGTCGCTAACCATCGGCAAAAATGATCCGTGTCTTCAGACCTAGCGGGCAAGCTTCATTGCCTCTTTCCCCCCGCGGCAGCGTGTCCGCTTAACCCAGATCTGGTGTTTCCACACCGAGGCGATTTTAACGCAGGTCGCTTGCTAAGTCGTTTACCCAGGTAGACTCCAGCAGTGAGCTGTTCCCAAGGCCAATAAAAGCCGATTGATCGCAGGTTTTTTTTTTCATCCAGTGGGAAAGGAGCATAACTAATACTATGGATGCACATGTGTGGACTTTAGCTAGGTAAGAAATCATATAAAGGATCTCTGTATTCACACAAACATTTAAAAGAAAAATGTAAAACCGGGTTTAATTGATGTGATCTAAAAGATAAAGCTAATTATTACTCCTATTATGTAATCTTAGGCTTTTATTTTGAAAAGCCTTCAGTTTTAACATGAGCCGATATTTCTAAAGATTGAAACTTGTCTTTGTGAATGAGAGGAAAGTATAGATGCATCCTTTCAGCTAGCTAAACAGGTATTTATGGCAACATGTGGGGGAGGGGCAGCACCGTGTCCCGCCATGTTATATACAAACTTTCTGGAATCTTTTTCATTAAAAAAATGTTATACTTAAGTGGTTTTGAAGCTAAACTAAAGCATTAAAAGACCTTATGAACCCTGATTTTTGGCCTTGCCTTGTTAGTACACAGAAATGCACTAAATATTCCTCCTCAAATGTCCAAAACAATCAATAGGTAATCTGTGATGGTAGCATTCATCTGATTAAAGTTGATACCTTGCTGATGGAAGCTGACCTGAATCCATGTAATCGCAATGTACTAGCTTAGCACTATAACTGCTTTGGTGGAAAAAACAAAAATTCTCCCTGAATGTTTTGTAGATGAGGTAAATCTTACAGGCTTCTCAGATACACTCCAAACATGTTATTAATATTACCAAACCACACTGTTACAAGCTTGGGTGGGATTATGTGACCGCAGGATCATACGGAGTAAAATATGTCTCTATGGAGATGTCGTCTGAGCAGCCTGTAATGTTTTATTTCACTCACATAAGTACTCATCATCCAATTTTGGTTGCAGGAATCTGTTTGTAAAATGACTGAACTGTTTTGTTTTGTCTTCTTTAACCACAGCAACATGGAAACAATCAGGCAGCCAGAGCTGGAACCCTATCGAGGACCAATCCGCCGACACAGAAGCCGCCCAGTCCGCCGATGTCAGGGCGTGGCACGCTTGGGTAAGAAGCCCCGCTTTTAGTTCCCTCAGAGTACCACTAATCCTTTAATTACTGATTGGCCAATGAGTATAAATAGGAGCAATCTTCTGCAAAATTTCTTTTTTTTTTTTTTTTTTTTTTTTGCTATTTGTCGGGATCTTTTCTGTCTTAACGTTGAATAAACTTGTTTTCTCTGAAGAGTTCTCATCAGCACTAATCAGATATTTATCATGAAGCAGTTTGGTTCCAAAGGGAGAAACAGAGCTGATAAATCCATTTATGTCCTTCAGTGTTCTGACGGGTGGGAATAACCCAGCGGGCAGGACTCGCATCATTTGTCATTGGTTAGAATATGCGGTGATAATGTTTTTAAGAGTTTTATGACTCATATGAAGGACGTTTTTTTTTTTTTTTTAGGGTTTAACAATGATATGAGTCAGTGATTTGTCCTGTGATTATCATAGGGTTGCAGTAATCCATAGAGGCTCAAAAGACATATGTTCACCCTTCCAGGATGCAACGGATGGGATATGCTTGTTCGAATATGTTGCCCTGGCTTACCATGCTCTTGATCAACACCCATTCATGTCAGATTTTCAGCCATTGAGCCGTTGATTTGAGTTGCAGCTAACAAATTTGGAGGTAGTTAATTATCCTACCCATGTGGTGCTCCCCTCAGCATGATGCTACCACCACCATGATATTCATGAAGCTATTTTAAAAGCCTTTGGAGTAATTTTCCTGTTTGAATTGTCTATTTGTTGATTCTAGCTAAAGTACAACAACATGGAGCTCGCTGCCCAACCCCAGCAATAAGAGCTCAGCATGATGCTGCCACCACTATGCTTGGCAGAGAGTTATTGTGAGCAGCTCCAAATCTCAGTTGCACTTCGAGATGTTGATTTAGGAGCAGATGCTCTGGATTTTATTTGCATTGGCTTGAATTCAATTATACTTTATTAATTCCCGAA
>NW_015152306.1:62773-69497 GCF_000732505.1 Cyprinodon variegatus
ATCGATGCATCGATACAAAACGATTATTATTTACACCCCTATTTCCTCCCATCTGAGAGGGACAGTTAGTCTCAGATAGTAGAAAGATGGACAAAGTTCGATGTTCCAACAGATGTTCAAACACGTCAAATAGCTTCCAAAAAGCCCAACTATGTTTACTGTTACAATGTTTTTAAAGGGGAATCTTTAAAACCAAGCGTTTAAATAAGATCAATTAAGCTTTTTTTATCATAGGCCTAGAATTTGGCTAGAAGCTTTTTGATGGATAGAAGGAGCTGTTGGTTTTAAGTTAGGAATTTTAGGTTTTATAAATACATTTTCACCATGTCTGCACTAGTTGTAAAAGCCTTAATACAATACATTTTACATCAAATTCTTGATTTTCCAAAATGATTGAAGCCGTACCTTGTATTTTCTGGCCTCCCTTATAAAAAAAGAAGCTCATATAAATCATGAAATTTCCCCAAGATATGGTGGTTTAGAAGTTAGTTTTTAGCAGTAAAATCCAGACTGTTTTCATTATTTGGAATTATTTTTTACCTTTTCCTTTGACTCCAAATTTTCTGGCCCCTGTAGACGCAACACGCCCTACAAGACGCTGGAGCCAGTGAAGCCGCCGACGGTACCCAACGACTACATGACCAGTCCCGCTCGACTGAACAGCCAACACGGCCAGCAGAACAGCCCCGGACGCACAGCGTCGCTCAACCAGAGGCAACGCACGCACAGGTACATGACACAAGGACGGGTAGAGGGAGAAAAACCTGAGGAGGACTGAAAAGACTATTAGGTTCCCCTGTGAATGAGAATCGTTGCATCTTAGATCCTCAGAAGCATAAAATAAATACATGATAAATTAGACTTAAGCACTAAGCAGGAGTGGGAAGCAGTTTCTTTCAGCAAACACTTGGTGTAAACCGTTTTAGGGTTTGAATGTTCAACATAACTATTGCTGTTTTGTTTTCTGTGTATGATGTAGTTATCGAAGGTGCTGAGTTAGACTTTTTATATCTCTGAATAAAGCATTTTCCTTTGAAACTTTCCTGATTCAACTATATATATATATATATATATACTCCATAGTGTAGAAAAGAACAAGTACATGTTTTGACACAATCTGAGTTAACGTGAGCCCAAAAAACTTTCTCTATTTAATAAAAATAGAAATGTAGCCAGGGTTTCACTGCTGTGTGAAAAACATCTCCATGTCAGGAAGTTTTAATCTCTTCATTTGCCTCTGCAGCTTAGTTCCCTTCTCACCTCTTTTCCCTTTTTTCCTCCTCATCTGCTGCACTAAATCCTGTATTTGTCTGACAAGGCTTGGAGTGGCTTTTACCGCGGCCAGAATCGCTCCGATATTAATATCTGTAAAAGCCTCAGATGCGAAACGCTATTTGATATGAAAGAATAAAACTAATGCAGCGTGCACACCCTCGAACGCTGCAGCTCGCCCTGGAAAGACAGCTGCACTTTCATTAAAATTTGACTTATGAGTGAAAGAATTCATCTCATTAGCTAAAAAGCTGCTTATGCTGACTGCGATGCTAATAAATACCGCACTACTCATTTTCTTTAATCCATCCCTCTCGTTCTTCTCCTGACTTCACATTTTTTTCATGATGAACAGAACAAATGTGTAAAACTGCTGTCTGTTCAGCCTGAAGCTGCTGTAGCTTCCATTTAAAAGCCTGCTGCAGCTAATATAACCGTGCTAGGGCTATTTGATTATTCTGGCTTGAGGTCTGTTGGGCTTATTCCCCTCATCAGTCTCAGTCAGCCTCTGCTGAGTTCTGATTGAATATAAGCTCCTGGTGCACCTTAATATGAAGCGCTGGGGCCATTACAGTGTCACATAATGTTGTTTACAGAGATAAGGCGTGTTGTGGCTGCAGCAGAGACGCTGCTTGGCAGTGGCTCGGTTTCACTCCGTGTTTATCTGTAGATTCCTGCTCAGCTTACATCCTTAATGACTAAAATATTCGTATCTAGTAAATCAATTACAAGTCATAGATATCAGAATGTCCAGGCTTTAAAGAAAGAAAAACAGAAGGAAAGAGTTTTTTGTTTTGTATTTTTGCACAGAATTTCTTTTCGAGTGTTTATTTTTTCTCTTTTTTTTTTTTCCCACATCCGTAATCCGTAATCCGTAAATTTAACTACAGAAACGGATAAGATTTTGATTTAAAAAAATGAAAACAGATTTTGTTTTAGACATTAAGACAAATTTGATCTCTATCCCAACTAAATTGCAATTGAATTGGGAGTTAGCGCAATAAAAATATCAAAAAGACATAATTCCTGTATTCTATTTTATTTAAAAAGCGTGTAGCCAAAGCAGCAGCAGAACAGCTCAGGACGTCCCTGAAAATTGTATGTATCTTATAAAGAATTAAAGTTGAATGAATTAATTAATATAATGAAACTTCTCCAAGTAATGAGCAACCTAATCAGCTGTATTAATTTTCTAAATATCAAAGAAATACAATAAGAAGGGATACTTAAAGTTACTTCATAATTGTTTATGGATGACTTCATGCATCTATCTACCTTTTCTTTCATCTTTGCGCATCCATCAGGGTGTCCACCCATTTTTCCATTTCATAACCAATGCGTCTGTCAGTTTGATCCATTCATATTTCCCTTGTTTCCATCCATCCTTTCATATATCCACTTTGTCCATCTATCCATTGCTCCAGCCCGCTCTTGTGGTTTAAGTCTAATTTCTGTTGCATCAGGAAGAGCATCCGGTGTAAAAACTTAGCCAAATCTGTGTAAGGGCTATGATGACCCCTGAATAAAGGAGCATCCATCCGCTGATCAATATATTTGTCTTATCTCTATTAATATTTTTATTATGTCCATCTCTTCTTCCTTCCATCCATTTTTACATATATCCCTCTGTCAGTTATTTCCGTTATCCATCTGCTTTTCTGTTCATCTCATCTATTTAAAAAGCATTTTTCCTTTTTAATTGACATGGAGTATACAGGATTACTGGATAAAAAAAAAAGCGCAAGTTTAATGTTGACTTCAAATGGGGTGACATGCCGCTGTGGGGGCCTTTATCCCCCTCTGCCTCCTTCAGAGCGGTGACCCTGTTGTTTGTGCGTGATTGATGTCAGTCAAGTCGGGGGGGTGGGTAGCGTTGGTGGGAAAAGAGAATAAAGAGATGTAGGGGGGAGGTGGGCAGTGGTTCAGAGGGATGGAAAGAACCATGAGAGTCCAGGGAAACACGCGAGGAATCTCTTCGAAGACGATGAGGACGTGAGAGCAATGGGTCAAGCAGCGGTCAGAGGGGTGAGAGGCAGGGAGGCTCCGCTGAAGTGCAGGGATGAAAAGGGGATAGGAAGGTTTGGATGTTGGATAAGGGCAAAAAAAAAAAATACTACAAAAAACTGGGATCAAGGCCAGGCTGAAAGGGAGAGTGAGGGAGGGGGATTTAGTTTGCCAGACTGCTGATCTAAAAGCCCTGAGGTCAAAGGCAGGGTGTAACAGAGCTACGCCAGGGCTGACATACATCCTTCAATCAATGCCCTATATATCACTGAGGCCAGAGCTTACATCTAACCCTCCAATTAATCCCTTCCTAGGATTCTACTTTGAAGGCAGAAACTTTACCGTTAGCTCTTTAACTGCTTTACTGAATTGTTGTTTTAGAGTAATTAGATGTGCAAAAGAAAAAATACTTTTAGTCCAAATTCATTTATAGCCATTCTGCTTCATTATAAAGCGGTGAAAATTGACTTTATATTTTTGGTATTCTTTAGGTGGAGTGATGTTTCTGCGCTGCAAAAACATTTTTAAAGATGAAAAATAGAAGTAGTCTGAATTAAACAATATCTTTTATTCATCTTTTCCTTAGTGGAAGCAGTGGGGGCAGCAGCAGCAGGGAGAACAGCGGCAGCGGGATCGGCATTCCCATCGCCGTGCCTACGCCCTCCATCCCAAACTCTGGACCAGGTGAGCAAGGCAGCAGCTGTAGCACAGGTCAAATCGTCTCGTTCTCATTTCTGTAGTGTAGCCTAAAAAATAAACACCAGATTGTAAAATAAAACGGTTACAATCTGGTGTTTTTCTCTCCTGTAAGAGTGTTTTAGGTCTATACTAAAGACTTTAACCTATAAAGGTATGAATTGACCTATTTTAAATATAACTTTGTACAACACAAAGCTTGTGTTAAGCAGACGGGGATTATTAAGAACCGTGGTGTTCTGGGCACAGCTGGTTCCCTATTCTACTGTATAAATAGGCCAAGCTGTGAGAGGCCTTCTACTTTACATATTAAAGGACCACAGAACTGCCTGGTCAGGATCATCAAACACACATCAAACAGGTGCTTCTCCACAGGGTAAAATATCATTAAAAGGCTCATTTGTTTAATTCCATTCAATTATGAGCTCAAATTCTACACAACATACACTGATTGATATATTTGTGTTAATATTTATGATTAAAACCATTTTCTAGGTTTGGAAAATGAATAAAGGAAAGGTTTTACTGAATACTCTGTCCATTTAAGGCATTGCAGAGTTTATGGACTCAGTGCTTGGTCCCGGCAGGAATGATTGCATCAGTTAATGAGACCCAGATTGGGTTAATGTCAGCCGCCAGCTCATATGCGGTGTTGGATCTGGTGTCATTTTCCTCGTAGACAGTGCTACCTAGGTTCTCTTTGTGGTTTAGCTCTGGTCTGTTACCATGGTGATTAATTTTAACTTATTATTTATACTTTTGGCAATGTAGGCAGGGGGGTCCTGATGGGAACTAAAAAAAAACAAACAAACAAGCCAATGGAGGAAAGCATGAAATTCAAAATGTATCTTAGAGGCTTGCTGTTTTCAGGCTATTTTCTGGAACTAAGCATATTAACAGAAAGTTAAGTGGAAGGAAAAACTGTGGTAAAAAGTGGTACATTGTTTTCATTATTCCTCATGCAGCTCTGATCATGCATTTTTGGCTCTGAAACATTGAATCCAAAAGGAATCACAAAATGAACAGTTTCCCTTCCACTAATTCTCCACTGATAGGGTTAGAGCCTCCTTCCTTAGGAATGGTGTTTTGTGGCTAGGCCACCTTGTGGATGACTGGATGTGTAGTCCACAACATGGTCAAAACATCTATAACACGTAATAATTCTTATTCTTTTGTTCTGAGGATCTTCTGTATATTTTTTGTTCTTATATCTGTTGGGGCTAATCATCAGAACAAAGTTTTTGAAATGAATTAATGAAATGAAATGTCTTTTCATTGATATTCTAACTTATGAACATGCATCTATTGTTTGGAATTACACCATGAACCGATGCACGCCGGGTTTCTGTGGAGAAGGCAACATTTTTGTAGGTTTCTACCGCAGAATTGGCTCTACGCTGTAAGCCGGTTGCCATGGAAACGCTCCCTCTCCCCACAGCGAAGCGTTCTCCTCCTCTGCCTCTAGAGTGGTTCTGATGTTATGTAACAGAGGGGCAGAGGTTCCTCTCTCTCTCTCTCCGCTCCCGCGTCCATTAATGCTAATCCTTCTTTCAGTCTCGCCCATATCGGCTCCTCCGGGAGCCCCTCCACCCCCACCTCCTCCTCCTCCTCCTCCTCCACCACCTCCTGGTGTACCTCCACCTGCTCCTCCCTTGGTTGGGATGGCGCCACCGGCACCACCTCCACCCCCTCCTCCTCCTGCCATAGGTGAGACTCATCGACTCCAGGACTGCTTCCGTCGTTTGTCTGGTGGTGGAATCAAGGCTGGGCCTCTGCTGGAAGACATTTCTAAACACTGGGTGGTGCTGGTGTGGGGGATCTTCTGTCTGTACGCACTCCAAGCAAAGAGTTTAATCTGTGGTGTTTTCTAATGACATTATATAATCTGATGAAGTAAAAGAGATGTTTACTTCCATATTTAATTAGGTGCAGAGAACATCCCAACTGCTGGTAAACTTGGTGAAATCAGCCAATCATATTTATGCTTCTCTCTTTTAAAAGTCACATTTTCTTTTTACATGAAGCGATGTCTCCTGTGGTGGTGGTTGTTTTAATTAATCATTCCTTGCTGATTAATTATTCAATACATGCTTTCCAAAAGCCTCCATGTTCTTTGTACTGCTGTCAAAAATTCTGGGTTTTTCATTGGGATGTTATGTGGCAAAGTTATGTGACTTATTAAGACTTATTCTGACAGAAGGAAGAAGAGGCTTGGTTGTTCACAGGAAAAAAGAAGAATAAACCCCCAAAACATGCTGTTATGGTGGCAGAAATGTTGCCCAACACGATATGAAGTTTAAAACCTGCACTGCACATTGGTTTTTACACCCTTCCCCACAACAACACACGTTGGTGGCAGCATCATGCTATAGGATTTTTTTTTTTTTGTCAGATTCAATTAACGGCTTTGTAAAGATAGATCCTATAAAACTGGAGGGTTTAAACTATGTGGCAATTATAAAGTACTTAAAGTATCTAATGTAGCGAGGGTTTGTTTTGAATAAATTTCTTAAAGGACCAAATCTTTCTCTAAAATACTGCTCCAGCTTTTTTTGGAGTATGTCATCACTTTTACAAATCTACAGAGTAAAATGTCTGCCTGTTGTTTTTCTTAATTGGCAAAAAAAGAGCTGGTCTGTCTTTGTCCCACAGGATGATGCTACCACCACCATGCTAACCAAATGGGTGTGTTTAGAGTGATGTGCTTTGTTTTCTGACACTTCCCGACTGTCTGTCGGATTATCATAAGCCC
>NW_015152306.1:69507-79101 GCF_000732505.1 Cyprinodon variegatus
ACACCGAGCCCTTCTGTTGAACTAGTAGTTTAGCACGGTTCGTTTGTGTCTGGTACGGTCTGGTTCAGTTATGTCGGTTACTGTGCGCGGATCAATCTCGGCATGGTTTCAGAAGTGTAGTGTAAATGGGGCTATAGAAACTCAGCTTCGGAGTTGCAGTGTAACAGACTGTAAATAATCGGTTGGTATTGGTACCTTTGCCAGGCTCTGGATGGAAGAAATCTGAAGTCACTAAAGTCTTGAGTTGACTGACCTAACTTAAAACTAACCAACCTACTAAACCAAATATTTTTAAAAGGAGATATTCTGTAGAATATGGTCAATTTGAGACTTCTTCTGTGGGGTCCATTTGTTTTAATTTCTTTCTCCAAAAAACGATGCTTTAAAAGCTGAACTGGAAGATAATTTTTCTTGGCTCAAGTTATAAAAGGACTTTTTTTACTTGTATATTTCAATGTAAGCGTCTGTTAACTGGGAAAAAAAAAATCAGAAGTGAAAAAGCCAATGTTTAAAGAATATTAAGAAAAAAATAAGTGCATATTTGATATCTAATTTTATGAAATTACTAGGTGAGACTTATTTATCATACAATAAGTGTCCATCTGTTGTAACTCTGAGCAAAAACTGCACAAAACCAGATGACAGGACATCTGGTTGGATATAAAATGTATGTTTTCATCTTAATACAAGAAGAAAAATGTTAATGAAGTTATTACAAATAATTTTATCTGTAGCTTGGATGCTTAAAAGGGGGTCTGTACTAGACACTTAATTTTTAAAAGCTTCCCATTGTTTTTGCCCTTTGTGACAGAAGATACAGGAGCAACAAGAATTAACAAAGCTGATTGGTCAAAAACCAAATGCAGGAGTATCCTGCAATTAAGACCCAAAATAGGTTTAATTAACTCAAATTCTGGCTGTTTTCTACTTTAAATCTAAGTAACACTTTGTGGTTTAAGTCCTAGTTATAAGTTAAGTTATCTCTCAAATAAATTGTCCCTCTAAGGCCTCTTTGGGATCGTCATGTCACCATTTAAATCCTGGTTTCAAACCAGCTTGTAAAAAAACAAGCAGTGGAAGTATCCAGAATATTGACTCCATATCTGTGAGTGCAGGTGGGTTATAATTACTGAGATGTTTCTGCAGGATGGAGAAGCTGCCTTATTAGTGCCAACCTTTGTTCATTTGGGATCGTGTTGCAGCCGTTTGTCGGATAAATAAAAACAATCAATCTTTGGACTCTCCAGTGAGATAATCACTTTAGACATGCAGGTTTTGCCCTCTGAATATCACCGTCCTCCTCCAGCTGTAATTACCTCCGCTGCTGACAGTACGGAGAGGTTTGTTTGTGTTCTTTCAAAGATTAACTTCCTCTGGTTTCCGCCTTTTCCCAGTTCCACAGTTTGTTAGTCTGAGCTGAATTATTATCTAGAAATATGAAACAGGAAATGTCTGAGATTTTTTGGCTCTGCCATACACACCCACACTGGAATAAAAAAAGATATTTTTAAATCTGGTTCTTCTTAAAACCTGAGGGATCAATCTATTGTGTTGCTCCTCTGCTTATCCTTCTCTACATCGTTCATTTTCCTGAGCTGCATTTAATGAGATGATTCCTTGATGTTGGCTTCGATAACAGCACTATTGTCCACTGGTATTTTTGCTGTCAGCTCTTCTTGCTCTGCTAGCATTTTAATCAAATTTGTGGCACTAATCGGTTATTAAAAGCTCTTTATAACCTTGGTGTCGATAATTCATGTCTTTTTTTCCTGTCCTCTTCCTCTCCATAAACACCCTTCCTCCCTCTTGGTTCCTTCCTGCCCTCTCTCTGTCTATTGGGTGTGTCTAGCAGTGGCCTCCGGGCCTGGTCTGGGCCCTGCTCCAATGTCCCAGTTTGGAACCATCTCGCGGCAGATTTCGCGGCACAACCCCTCCAACTCCTCTGTCTCTATGGTTTCGGCCACGGGCACCTACCGCCGGGCGCCATCGGTCACATCACAGTTCTCCTTGCAGCAGCAGCAGCTTCAGCTACAGCAGCAGCAGCAACTGCAGCAGCAACAGCCTCACATTAACGGAGGCACTCCTGGCTATGTCCAAAACTCAAGTAAGGCCCCTGTGTCTCCATCTTTAACCCTAAAGCCTGAGCTGACAAAGATGCTTGAATGCAAACTATTGTTTTTTTTGTTTTGTTTTTTTTCCCAATCACACACAGTCACAAATTAATGAAAAAGTAATTTCTATATACACCTTTTATTTAAGAACAAAAATAATACTCTTTAATCAAAGACTTTTGACTTAAAAGGCTAGTTTGGTTTTTAAATTCAACCTTTTTAGAAATTCCTGATACTTCATCTCTTATGTTTTCATAAATAATGTTGTTGTTTTTAACTGCTTTTAGATTTTAAATAGTTTTAAAATTAGTCTGATTCCAAGTGCCGTAGTTGCAAAAAATGTTGAATCTTTCCATAATGGGAGATAACAGTAAAAATATAATGAGCTGTAACATTTTTATGGACAAGGACGAACAAAAACAAATGCAGATAGATATCTGAAATAAAGGCCAAACTACACAGCTAATTGCAAAAAGAAGTTAGAAAACCTGCAGTTTACAAATTTATGGAATGTTTAATGACATTAAGTGGCCAAATGAAGAGGATATGATAAATTTTTTACCTTTCAGTCAATTTCAACTTTAGCATTACGAGTTAGCAGTTTGAATGTCCCCTTAATTAGTGGCTTTAAAAATGAATGGGATAGTTTATTACTTATTTAATATTAAGGGAAAACGTAAAATGTTTTGTAGGAAAAAAAGAATCTCCACATTTGTTGCTTTAACATGCAGAGCTAGCATTAGCTATGTAGCATGGCTTGCTGCTATTAAAAGTTAGAGAAGGATACATTTATAGATCCTCTGAGCTGCTGCTTCAGAGGTTCTAAGAAGGTTTAAAAGCCTTTCTTGTTGATGAGAAAATGAAAGACAAGACTAGATCTGTGTTTTTTTTTCTTTTATACAAGCTAATGTTAGCAATGCAGCATGAGGAGAAAAGTTAAAATATAAAATTCTATAAGTCAGTGCTTTAAACCTCATGGTTTAGTTTTACCAGAATATTGATGAGAGAAAAAAGTTCAGAGTTTCTTTTTTTTTTCCATTTATTACAAGATGGTGCTACTGCTTCAGCATCAAAGAGTTCCTTTTTTAATTTTATTGTGTTGCATAAGCTGCAATT
The DNA here is from genome assembly GCF_000732505.1 of Cyprinodon variegatus. Taxonomy (NCBI): domain Eukaryota; kingdom Metazoa; phylum Chordata; class Actinopteri; order Cyprinodontiformes; family Cyprinodontidae; genus Cyprinodon; species Cyprinodon variegatus. Next base: position 72,735 of record NW_015152306.1, read on the forward strand.
TAATTTATATTGCAGCTTTATTGTGAACCTAAAGGATTCTGGTTGTTAAAATTTGCAACAAAGTTGCCTTTAACAGCCTTTAACTTTTTATGAATCCTTAAAGTCTAATGTGAATCTCTCATTTTAGTCTGATTTCCTCCACTATCTCTGATATTAAAGTTTTTTTTTTTTTGGCTAAAAAGGGCATCCCACATCCATATGGTCCAGATTAAACTGTAATCAACATTTATATCTGGCAGTAAACCAGCCAGACTGAGTTGTTCAGCTGTTCTTTCTTAGACATGGACAAAAAGCGCCTCCTTGTGGTCATTAGTAAAAGTTGTGTAGTGCTTTGAAGGCGTGGGAACAATCAGACTGACAAAACTCCAACATAATCTGCAGTTTATCCACCAGCCTTGGTGATCCTCAGATGAATTGGGAAATCAACAAAATGTTGCCAAATATGATGCACAGATTTAAAGGAGATATTTGTATAAACAACGTTAAATCAGAAGTGAAATAGTGACTTCTTTGCAGTGTGTCTGCTTTTTCCTGCAGAGCATCGATGTCGGTGGGTTTTCTCAGTAGCGGGTCACTCTCTGAACTCTTGTCTGTATATTCTGGATGACTGATGGGGTCCTGACTCTCTTATTTTCCCCTCTCTTTGACTTCCTGTCCGCTGTCTGCTGGCTTTCAGTGTCTGTCGCACCTCCTCCTCCCCCCATGCCCCAGCTGACTCCACAGATACCTCTCACTGGCTTTGTGGCCAGGATGCAAGAGAGCAGTAAGTGAAGAGGCTTCACTCAAGTTACGTTATTCTAATTCTGCATGCACTCTGCATTTTATTCCGTTTGCAGAATTACTTTATGGAGTTTCTCTCTTCATTTATCCTCTTCTTATAAACTCTTAGTTGTTAGATGCTTGCAATGCTTTGGAATGCTTTAGTTTTGAATAATTGATGTGTTAGCTATGGGTAAAATGTTGCCCTTTTCTTGTGCTAATTTATTTTTTTAAGCATAAACTAAGAAATCTTTAAAGCTACATGAGTGAAGCATTTAACATTTTAAAACACGTTTTTATGATATTTTTGATGATCAATTTACACGGAAGTGGCAAATAAAGTTAGGATGGTTAATTTTGGGCAGTATTGGCTGCATCATCCTGTGGGGATGCTTTTCTTCAGCAGGGACATGGCTGTTACTAAGAGTTGATACAAAGATGGATGATAGTAAATACAGTCAATGTTGAAGGAAAAACTGTTAGAGGCTGCAAAAAATCGAAAGCCGACGCAAATGTCTACTTTAAATAGATTATAACAGCAAATAAAGCCAAAGCAACAAGGAAAAAGGATTAGTCAAAGTTCATACATCTAGTTCTTGATCATTAAAACCAGGGCTTAAACAAATAATTGATTATTGAAATAATCGTCAACTAATTTAATAATCGATTAATTAATCGAGTTAATAATTAACTGGAGTGTAGAGATTCTAAAACATGCTTTTAGCTGACAGAGAAACCCACTAAGAGCAGTATTTTAACCAATATTGTAAAAAAAATAGATATAAACATTTTGCATTTAAGATTTAAAAAAAAACGTAAAAACGTTTTACTTTCACCTGGTTTCATTTTGTAAAAAAATATTTTTAAGAACATTTTGCTTAAAAAAATAATAGGCAGTTTAATCGATTTGCTAAAAAAAAATAATTAGTTGCAGCTCTAATCAAAACACAAATAAGCATTGTATTGCATTTTACTTCTTCAAAATTACAGAATAGTTTTTGTTGTTCTATGGTGTGAAATCCCAATAAATATTTAAAGTTTATGTGCCATCATGTTAAAAACTGCACTATGGCTTCTTTAATGGCTGATTTGAACCTGTTTATATGCATCTAGACTTTTCTGTGGTTAGATATTATCATGTGTCTTTTCTTGTCGCCATTTTTAGTGCTTCTTAAGATGAAGAAGGTGATTTATGATTTAGACCAAAACATTCATCCTTATCTAGATTATCTTAAAGGTTTTCCTAACGTTCAAGGTTCAAAGTTAAAACGGTTTCCTTGAAAAACAAAATATTCTAACTTGAGCCACATCTGACATCACACTGATCAAGAACAGATAAAGTGGCGTTGCTAAAGTCGAGAACATTTATTCTAGAGGAAATCTGTTGAAAGATATTTTTAAAAAACATGTGCAAGAAGCCTATAAAGGTCTGGGAAATGATCCAGAAGAAGAATAGTTGTTTTGGTGGGAAATAAACCCAACAATTGTTCTGGATGTGATTTTGGTTCCACTCTGACAATGAAGGGTTTGATTTGATCTGCAAGGAGCTGGCAGGTAAAACAGTCTTGGAGGCTTCCTCAAACCATCCACTGTACAAGTTGAAATATTGTAACTTTAAAGCCATAAACATGATTAAACTGTTTTATTACTCTCATTTACTTGGAAGATAAAAGTCTTTTCTGTAGTTTTCATGTTTCTTAAACAGTTTTCATTAATTATTATTGTCTATAAAGCTGTTATTGTACCTGCATGCCTGAAAACTTAAGGAGTGTTGAGCTGCATCCTGCTCAATGAATGAAAACACCCTCCTCTGCATGTCGGTGCATTCCTGATTAATACTGCATGATCCCGCCGCCGCCATCCTTTCTGAAAACTATGAACCAAGGTTTCATGGCGGATTTCTGACTGTCCAACAGTAGCAGACACTCCCACTCCACCGCCGCCTCCGCCCCCGGATGACCTGCCCATGTTTGACGACTCCCCTCCGCCGCCGCCACCTCCGGTGGATTACGAGGAGGAGGACGCCGCCGTCGTCCAGTACGACGACCCGTACGCGGATGGAGACCCGCAGTGGGCCCCCAAGAGCTACAAGGAGAAAGGTTTGCTTCAGAATTCCTCTGATAATCGTTACTGCAGCAGGTTGTATGAATGCCAACTAGGATTCCTGATTAACGTTAGGAATCATCTACCCACGCATCAGTTCATTCATTCATCCAACATCCATTCATTCCATTTCAGTCTGGTGCTCCAAGCACACATCTTTGCATCCATCAGTTGATTTTGCAGAGTGTAAAACTATAACCATTGGAGACATTTTTTTTTCTTTAAAAGCTACAAGAAACAAGCTAAAAAAATTAGATTTTTAGTAAAATATTGTAAACCAACAGAAATAAGTCTCCTCTGACCGTTATGAACCAAGCGCCACATTAACAAACTCATTTAAGACCATGTCCCCTGTTTCTGGTTCGGTCCCTGCAGTGGTGGCCATCTACGACTACACCAAGGACAAAGACGACGAGCTGACGTTCATGGAGGGCGCCATCATCTACGTGGTGAAGAAGAACGACGACGGCTGGTACGAGGGCGTCTGCAACGGCGTCACCGGCCTGTTCCCCGGCAACTACGTGGAGAGCATCATGCACTACGCCGAGTGAAGCAACCTGGCAGTAACCAGTCCTATTTATTCAGTCATATCCTAACCCGGTGACCGACTGACCGTATGATCCTTTTTTTTTTTTTTTTTAAGAATGGCATAATGTTTTCTCTCTTACTGAATGCAAATAATAATTGATATCTATGTAGTCGGTGTGATAGGGATTGGTTTGTGGCATTTAGACATTTCTCCGGTTTATTAAAGCATTTAAAGAACAGCAGAGGACGTTGCCGTCAGTCCGAGTCGCGGTCTCATTATGGAGAAAAAACCACTGTAAATTACATTTTAAGGATTAAGTCTTAGAAAGCATGCAAATGCAAATCTGTAATTTGAAATTTTATGCCACTTTTCTTCAATTATGTTGTAAATTTCTTTTTTTTTTTTATTTCACTGTCGAAATCACTGAAGTTTTTACTCCAATTTAAAATCTTTTCCATGGGCTTTCTCTCTCTCTTTTTTTTTTGTACCTAATCCTAAAATAAAGAAATTGAGTTTTTGTTTTTTTATGAATTTGAATCTTTTCACAAAGCATTAAGATCTGATTATCCAGTTAAAGATAAAACAACAATCCAGCAGCTGATCGGTGTAAAATGTGTTTTGATCTTAAAATAACTTAGTAGTAAAACCACATTCAAGAAAAGATCAAAATCAGAATTTTTGTACAGTTTTATGCATTTTCTTTAGACTTTATCAATTTACTAAAGTCCTGAGTCAATTCAGTGTAGGCTGGGGTGAGGGAAAGGATTTCTGCACCATACTTGTTTAGATTTCCAGTGATAAACTAGGGTAGGAAAAACATTAAAAGCTGCTCAATTGTAGTTTTGCATCAGATGGGAATAATTTTCAGGGCCTTAATTGGAATATACAACATTAAAACGGGCAAAGACTAGTGCTGTTACTACCTTCATCTCCTTACTTTTCCTGCTGTGATAGGGTGGAACATTTGTGAGTTTTGAAACCTTGATAATGTTAACCGACCTCAATGACTAGTAGATCAATTCACCAAGTTTGCATTTTGATCATTTTTTACACCCACTTTTAGTCTTTTTCCTTCATTAACTTTTAAAGGAACAGATGCACTGATAAATGACCCAACTTTCCCTTAAACTGAAGTTATCCCAGGAATATTTTGTATTACAAACTAAAAGGTTTGAACCCTGCAGTATGTTTTCTATTGTTATAGTAATATGCTGTCTGTGACAGGATGAAGATCTAAAAGTAAAATGAGTTTAAAACAAGAATCCAAATGAAAGCAGAGTAAAATCTAAAGAACGGATCAGTTCTGGTAATATGTGGGGGTGTATGCTGGATTAATAAACTGGGGTCTCCTATGCCTGCGGTTCAAGCAGGTATAGGTGTTCATGGAGAGAGGTTTAATGGAGCGTCGGGCTGAGTCAAATTTAGCAGCTACACGCCTCCATCTCAAAGGCTCACAGCCTGACACTGCCGTGAGACAATTCAGACGTAATCCAGGCCGAACAACTAATACCTCCTCAGTTTCCTCGAAGCATCAATGTCTGCGCGGCCCCCCTGGCTGGGCCGGTCTTCATAGAACCAGGCGTCACTCAGGAATCAAACGGTTCAGGTTTCGCTGCAGCCTTTATTCGATCTTCCCTCTCATCTCTCCAACTTCCTGACCCAAAGTACTGAAACTCACCTCTTTCTGCTTATTTGTAGATATATATAATATGTTGACTCAGAAATGAATGTACAGTCTTTTATAATAAACAATTCTCCATACAGCAGCTTTTATGCATTTGTGGTTATTTGGGGGGGAAATAAGCAGAACAAGAGTTTCAAATAATAAAACTTGATCAGGTGGTTTATTGAGCACATGGTCATGTCAGATGTTAAGGCCTTCTGCTGTTACAGGACACTTAGCAAAGTTCAGAGTGTAAAACAGAAAAAGTTTGGCCATTGAGTTTTGGACGGATCCATGGACGTCACATCCAGACAATAACGACGACTCCATCATGTTTTAGAAATTATTTTTTTCTCCAACATTCTCAGCAGCCCAGAGAGGATCCGATAAACCGGTCTGAGACGCGTGAGGCCGCTGGTTACAGTACAGGACGAACCTTTTCTTCAAGGTGATCTTATTCCTCTAAAAATCACCTTGAAATGGTAATTTTTTCCTCTTTCCACCCAAGATAAGACGACTTAACTTAATTTTCTTTTACACGCTGTGCAGCCAGCAGACATTTTAGTCTCATAAGGCAGCAGGGTAAGTTCGTTTCACATCGAGCTGCCAGAGGAGAGAGTCAGAAGGCGACTCTGAGGAGCTTCACTTGTTCCTGTTGAGGACGATCTCTGTGAGCCTGATGAGGGCGTCCCTCTCTGCAGACGGCTGGAGCCGGCTGATCTGTTTGATGGCCTCTTCGCAGTATCGCTGCGCCAGGTAGGTGGTCTGCTGCACGCCGTCGCTCTGAAACAGGAAATAATGGAGCCGTTCAAATAAAACCTGTTCCACTATTACTGATTTTTCTTAACTGTTAGAGAATGTGAAACTAACTTTAAATTGCTGAAAATGATCAGCATAAAGTGTGTATTCTCATTCACCCCCTGTACTCTGATGCCCGCAACTAAACTCAATTGAACTATTTACATAGAAAAAATATATTTACGTTTAAAGCCACAAGATTGTTCATCTAAACTGATGGATAAAACAAGCAGAGAATTAATTAGAAGCAGCTAAACAGCCTGTGGTATCGCTGGGGGAGCTGCAAGGAGCCACTGCTCAGGTGGAAAGAAGATGGCAGAAGAGTCCTGTTTGAAAACCCTCCAAGTCTCCCTTAACGTCCACAGTGAAACACGGCAACGGCGGTATGATGCTGTGCTTCAGGGAAGACTAATCTGCTGAGAACAATATAGGACAGAGGTGCACTGCAAAAACGATCTAGGAATAAGTCAACATTTCTTAAATTTAATTTAACCTTAATTTGAATAGGTAAATAA
>NW_015152307.1:0-1525 GCF_000732505.1 Cyprinodon variegatus
CTACGCCTGCCGAAGACACAGACGTCCATCCCCGTGAACACTGGGACGCAACTCAATGGGAAAGGAAAGGATTCTGGTTTCAACCATTGCGTATATTAGCTGCGACACATGAATCAAGATGCTATGACCGAAAACATTTGATTGACAGATGACCGTTGATATATGATTGGCTGAATTTAGGTGTTCAGGCTGAAGTAGAAATAACTGGCCTGCAGAAAATAAAGAGAAAAAACCCCCCACAGATTTTAAGACAGGAATTTATTTTTAAACAGAAATTTTCTAACTTTTGGGAGAATATGGTCTGATAAAAAGTACATTTATATACATGTTTAAGCCAGAATGATTTGATATTTAAATATGATTTCCCTACGACTTTAAATGCACTGAAACATTTGTTTGTTTTCAGCAAAAAACAAAAAACAAAAAAAACAATAACAAAAAAGCAATATTAAGATCAATACTCGGCAAGTTAAAGTGGATTGAAATCGATTCTGACCCTGCATTACATTACAATGACTGGAGCTGTCGACCGCCCCAAGATGGCGCCACCAAGTCCCGTCAGCGCCCATAGGTAAAGCTGTCGATGCGGGCTCTACTCTTATATTATGTCTATGGGGGGGCGAGGATTAAAGAAAATCGAGCAAAAAAGAAAGGAAGTTGTTAGAAGTTGCTCCAAACGGCCCCCCTCCTTCAGCAGCTAGCACCCCGGAATGAAGCGGCGGCTCGCGGCTGCTAACCCCACACCGCCTCCATCCTCTCCCCACATTCACGCAGACTCTCCCTCTCAGCTCCTTTAAGCTCAGCATCCATATTTGCATCCCAGGGAGTGGCCAACACTCCTCCTCCTCCTCCGCCGGTAAGGACCCAGAAGTTAGCGGCTAATCGCAGACCTCCTCGGACGCCGTATTTCCACCCAGGAAGGTGAGGCTCATCCTGCATGTTTGGCTCATTTCGGGCTTTTTTCCTCCTCATGTTGTTTTAGTGTCAGGCTGGAGGTGAAGGCGGAGAGGAGCCGCTGCAGGAGCCGCAGGAGCTACAACAATAGATCAAACTGCTGCCGACGCTCCCTGAACAGACCATAGATCCAGGCCTTCTAGATTATTCAGCATTTATTAAACCTCAGAATAAACATTATCGATCAGATGCGTTCAATGGATCTAATCTAAAGCGTAAAAAGGAGACCCCCCCCCCCTTCCAGCGATTAAAGATGACTAAACAGGATCAATGAATAAAAAACGCGTTGATTTGTTGTTTTTTTCGTGATGCAGATGCTTTATTTCAGGTTCTAACCGCTCTATATCCTCCCATTTTGTAGAGCAATGCTCCACTTGGCACCAGCCTGCACTGGATTCAGTCACATTTAAAGGAAAAGTCCTTTTATGGATCAACCTTCTAAAAGTCCTTTGATTATAAAATGATTCCATCCTCTTCAATAAATGATCAGTGTTTTTAATTCAGAGTAATTTTCATGTGAATGTGCTTTACTGGAGGCATCCATGTTTGTCAAAGAACACTACTGCCACCT
>NW_015152307.1:5130-6332 GCF_000732505.1 Cyprinodon variegatus
ATTCACTTCGTAGACACTTTTTCTCTTCTGACCCTCGGCCATTTTCAAAGAACGTTGAGCTTCAATGACTGATTAGATATACACCTGAAAGTGCGCAGAAAAAGATAGCTAACGATGAGCGCGTAGGACGGCCTTACGTAAACGTTTCACCAGAATGATTGACAGTTAGGAGGACCATTGTAGTGGGAAAAAATATTCAACTATTTGCTCCAGTTAAATAAACGTAGATCGATGGATTTCACTCAGTTGGCACTTTATTATTACATCTTTGCAAAGAGAGAACAGTTCATCGTACCTTATTGCACGGTAATCAGCCCTGTTCTGCCTGAGCAGTGTTTGTTCCTCCTTACTTACAATCATGGAAAGTAGTCAGAGTCAAAACAAATTACAGACACTTTGATTAAACAGTAACATGTTATGAATAAACCTGGAGAAAGAATCTGGTTTGTTATGGGAAGAAGTTATGTCTGGTCTACAAACACCATCCTGCAGAGAATTGTGTGGCCTTGCAGGTGAAATAGACTGATTTAAAACTTTTATAGTGACTAAATAGGATAAATCAATATATGAAATGAAACAAAATTTTCCGACTACAATCACTTATTTAGATGATCCCCCCAGAAATAATAGATTGTCCTCTGTGCCTTTAAGCTATTTCTCCAATGTGGAGTAGGTATTGCTTTGCATGTTTCATAGCTCTTAAAGACAGCAACATTCGTCATCATTATAACCTCACAGTTTAATGTTTTTCACTTCTATTGAGAGGCTGACACAAAATAGTGTCTGAGACAGAAAGATGATGCAATGTTTTCAATTAGGGCTTCAACTAATGATTTTTTGCAAATCGATTAATCTGTTGCTTATTTTTTTGGTTAATTGATTAATAATCTGATAGCATAAAGGAAGACTTTTCATTAAGTTAAACCAGGTGAGACTAAAACTTTTCCACTGGAGGAGTTCTGGATAGAGCGTATTGACAAAGTTTTTGTTAATCTAAAATGCTAAATGTTTAGATATTTTTTTACAATATATTAGGGATGCAGGATATAATGGGCCCCCTATCGGTATCGGCCTTAAAACTGAATATCGGACATCGGCCACCCCACCGATATTTAACCCGATATTTGATCAGCTTCTGAGTTTCTAAAGTTTGAAAAAAAAAAAAAAAATACTACTCCTTCTTCCTCAAAAACTTCTTTTTT
>NW_015152307.1:8866-10754 GCF_000732505.1 Cyprinodon variegatus
AGTGAAACTGACAATGCCCACGTGCATGGCAGCTGGATGCTGGAATACATCGGGTAAAAGTGAAAAAAAGGCCTGGCAACCAACAATGTTTCACTTCAGTGGCGGTTCTAGGCCCAATGTACCACGGGGCCAGGAGGGGGCCAACGTTGTTTTCATGGGGGCCCAGAAAAGCATGAAATAAAAAAACAGAGTTAGGGATTTAAATATATTAAGATAGCTGAAATTTCTAATCAATTAGGTTTAAATAAAATTCTATGTCTTATTAGATTAATAGACATTCATAATTTAGGAATTTTACATATTTTTTACTTAATTTAAGTTTTCTTTTTTTTATAAATTCTGAATTAGAACTCCAGAAAAATACGACTCACTTTTTGTTTGTTGGCTGTGATGATTATCAATGGAGGCTAAAACCTTTTCAATTTTCATCATATTAATTGTTTGCTGTAGATTTTTTATCAACTATCTAAGTTTGTCCCCCTAAACAATCAGTTTACTACCTTTGTTTTCCACAGAATAGAGAACATCTACATGACCTCCATTTGTTTTATCTGCTTTTATCATTATTTATTGTCTTTACTTGTTTTATTTTCCTTCTATTAGACGTCATGGAGATGAATGAATTGTGCTGCTCCAAAATACTTAACTTGCATACAAGTTTATCATTTCAAAAATAAATAAAAACTACTATTAAGTATTATTTAGATAAATACCATTACTTCTTAATGCAAGTATCTGACGTGATGCACCTGTCATTTAGTCCAGTGGGTTTGTCAGCAGCTAACCAATCAGCAATCAGAGTTTATCCTGAGGTGAATCATCTTTACCAGCAGTATCTCCAACTCTTATAACTGTTGTTGGATTGTAATTATGGAGGCGTTGTGCTCATAGGGATGACAAAATAATTTAGAGGAAATATAAATTTTTTTACTTAAAGCCTAAAAAGAATCTGCTAAAGATGAGTAAAGGCCGGCGGCCGACCTCATGAGCAGCTGAACGCCACAGGGATCTCTGGAAATAATCACATGTTAGTCTGCAGGAAAATATTTTTTTTATAATTACATTGCATGCTTGTGTACCATATTTAGTGCAAATAGTCACACAGAGCCTGATTATCTACAGAATAAAAACAAACTACATTTTAAAAGCTCATCTATGTGCTATAGTCAGTAATTACCCAACATGACTTGCGGCCTTCGTCATTCCTCCTCTGGCTGGAGAAGACGTGTGCTTTCTGTGGCTTAAAATAACTTTAATGACCTGATGTACGACTTGTTAGGATGTATTTTTTACCTTATTTAGGCTTTTTGTGTTGCTTTTCTTTGCTGTAACATTGACTGATAAAGCAAAATGCCTCACCCAACACCTGAGTTAGCGCCGTGAGGTGGAAAGTCGGCCCGAAAAGGGCAAAAAAATCATACAGTGTACGCCCGAATTAAAACAGCCCATAGTCACCCTCACTGTCACTTGACCAAAGAAATACGATTCCCCCTCCCCTCCAGAAACACAAACGGCTAAAAGATTGGCCCAGTTTTACTCATGGGATTAATAAACGTCTTTTTCTTTAGCATAAGTTGGTAAAAAATGACCAACATTGTCCAATGCGTATCCTTATACAGATATATCGTACCTCCATAAATAGTTAAGGCTATTTAAGCAGACTTCTCCTTAGTACCTTCTAGCTAAAGATTTTGATCCTCATGCTTTTAAACTGTACTTTCTCATTGTTCTGATCACCTGCTGCATCACTTATTTTCTGGGTAAAAAGCTTGAATTCAGAGATCTTAGTCCTCAGAAAGGAAGTCAGGATCTGAACCGATATAAACCAGCGCTGTAGTGGAGGAAAGGGGTTCTCACCAGAGACTGACATTTTTTCGGGAATCCCACG
>NW_015152307.1:13283-15635 GCF_000732505.1 Cyprinodon variegatus
ATGCCTCCATCATGTTCGCTATGCCTCCAACTACATGTTCGCTATGCCTCCATCATGTTCGCTATGCCTCCAACGACCATTTGATATGAAATGAGAAGTGATGGTTATGTAGAGGTCAGTCGCTCTCAAAGTCCAGCCATCAGACGTCAGCGCAAATCTTTCAGCAGCCTTAAGCGACTCCAATACAGCTGTGTTCACCTCTTTGTACACTGCCAACAGCGCCCCCAACGGTCAGGAGGTGAATCAATTCTGAGGGGCTCCCGCATCGATTATGAATTTTGCGTGTAATAATTGCGATGCATCGATTCTTCAATTATTTTACCCACCCCTACAAACTAGCCCCCTGTACAGTGTCTGGGATAGTGTCCAAGGTATGCCAGGCGTTGCGGATGGCACTACAGCCAGAGTTTCTGCCATTAGGCACACCTGCCATGTGGGAAACATCGCAGCTGACTACTGGAGGAATGGTGGAACTTCCCAAATTGAATTGAATTGACCAATCAGAGGCCTCCTTTCTCTCCTCCCTGCGACGCAGAGATTCACACTAATGCCTGCCCTCGGGAGCAGTGCCCTAGTTTAGGGCATAGAGCTTGGAATCCAGATCTCCCTGATTTCAAACCCCACTCCCACAGCCTGCTACTCTGGGTCCCTGAGCAAGACCCTTAACCCCACACTGGTCCCCGGGCGCCGAACAATGGCAGCCCACTGCTCCCCAATGGGAAGGGTTAAATGCAAACGGGAATTTCGTTGCTCTGTAGTTGTGACAGCGGAATGACTATAAAACGCTGTGGGAAAAAAAAAGCTTGAATATATCTGGTAAGTTTGTATAAAAAACAAAAATCTATTTTTTTTAATTCATTAAAATCTCTATAAAACGTTAACAGCTATAATATATGTGTACATACATATATATGTACAGTTTCACATGTCTAGTTTCTTCTATTTTGCTGCAGTGGAATCAAGTTTACAGATTTCTTATCTGCATAAAGGATTTTGCAGATTGTTGCCAGTGAATCTACTGACTACTTATACTCTGTTACACTAAATTACAACCCTGTCTGGACAAAGCAATCCCAGATGTTCAGCACCACAAATACAAACACCCTGTTTATTATCTTCAGTTGTAGCTCACATGAAAGGCCTGTTCTCACCAGCTCCACACATGTCAGCGCTAAATTACAGCCCTAAGCTAAGAGCAGAACAACGGCCCTTCTCTGGCTGACAGTAGGCTCCGCTCTCATTAGCATCAGCATGCATGCTGGGCTTTTTCCACATCAGCCACGGCTACAAGGGTGTCTGGATTCAACAGGCTTTCTTCTGAACACTGTGCAGTGTTGGGCCATATTGTGCAGATATGTGCTCAGTTTATTGGCGTGAAGTTGCTTCCTTTTGGTTTCAGTTCTGAGGTGTAAAACGAGAGGCTTCAGCTGAGCTTTCCTCAGGCTGCATGGCCGTTAAATATGTGAGCAATCAGGGCACAGGAAGTGCATTCTTTCCCTGGTTCATTAGAGGCAGTTGAAAGCATTTCAGAGCAGAAATAACAAACCTTTCTTTCAGTCATTTGTTCAAGTCTTTTGTTTGGCCTGGAGGTGGTTTTGGGGACTCTGTGTGCGAGAGCCATAAGAGCCTAAAGTGTCTGAATTCAACCAGTGAGCGGCCATTGCTGTCTCAGACTGTTGATCCCTTTAAAGTGCATTCAGGCTGGAAAGCCTGTTGCCCTGGGCCTCCCAGCTGTTGCTGTATGTGGCTGTTTTTCAGCTTTTTCTCCTTCATTTATTCTCCCATTCTTCCCAACAAAAAAAAAAATCCACTCTCTTCCTGTTTATGCATCATTTTTGTATATTTATGTTTCCCAGAATGGCTCTTTGTGCCCAGTAAACTGCTCAGGGATGATCTCATCCTACGCATGAGGACACAGACTGACAGTTATCACAGGTTTCATTTGATTTTCATTTGGATGATGATTAATTTTGCAGATAAATCACATGCTGATAGACATATTCTAACTTTGTATCTAATATTCTCTTGTACATTTTAGGAAGTTGTGCACCCTTGAGTTAGTATGGCTAATGGGTTAGAGAGCCCAATGATAATAAGGTGAAACCTTTAGTGATATCCTTTCTACCTGAATTTGGTTGAAAACACTCAGTGATCTGTTTCCTGCAGCTGATAATCTTCTCAGCAACCGTGCTCTGAATCCCAAACCCCCGTTTGTTAGTTTTAGCCACTGCTGCTGCCAGAGCTGCCACTCTATCGGAAGCTGGACGCATGGGGGGCATTTACCATTAGGCAATACCAGGCAGTTGCTTAGAGCCCCAAGTTCCTGGGGGCCCCATAAAACTTTTAATACGA
>NW_015152307.1:17720-19797 GCF_000732505.1 Cyprinodon variegatus
TTGAGATATCAAAAAAGTACTCCAGAGTGTTGTTCAGCATGGGGGTGAGTAGAAAATGAAGGCTAATCATGTTTTGGGTGTACTATTCCTTTAATAAAAATGGGGTTGTAAAAGTTAAGATTTCTTAACATACTTTTTTCCACCATGGAATAACAATATTTGAAATAAAGTTTGGATAATTAAATGCAACATGTTTCTGTTTATCTTAGTACAAAAAAAAAAGAAGAAAAAAGACTTTTTCACAGCCCAAATGATCATAACGGATCCCGAACGTTACAGTAACTGATCAAGCAAAGCCCATCTTTGAAAGGTTTTGTCCTGTCCAATAGAAAGTCTAATAAACCATGTGAGCTCATGTGATGCAAAAAAATAAATAAAAACCCACACAGCCTGTAGCAGGAGACAGATTAGACCAAATACCTCCATCTAGCAAGGTCATTGCTTCCCCTGATCCTTAAAATAGCACATAGAAAACCTCCACTTAGTTCCTCATAAATCAAACTCTCCCACAACAACATCAACTCCATTCTTTTATATATATTTTTTTTAGTTAAAGCCTTTTCTGGTTTATAGAAAACATCCTAAATATCAAAGCCTGTCCTTTAATGTCGGCCATGACTCCCACTGTTGTGTAAAACAATACTGGAGCCTAAAAGGCATTTAAAAGCAACAAATTGATCAGAAGTCAAAACCGTTGAGTCTCAGCCACCCAACACCCCCTCCATCTGTCGCTGCCACAGCTGCCACAACCTGCGCTGAAAGCAGAAACACATTTCCAGGCCTCTCTGATGGATAAATCATTAAGTGACCGAGGGCAGTGGTTACTGTTGGAAAGGAGCTTTAAAAAAAGGGGATTTAAAGATGGAGAAGGATGAGTGAGAAAGAAAGGAAAGCAGGGAAAGACAGGAGGATAATTGGGGAGAGGAGGGGGCGGGGAGGAAGCTGTGGAGGTTTCATTGTGCCCAGTGGATGAATGGTGGGATTCAGAGGGTGGTGGGAGGTGGCCAAACACAATAGTGAAAGTAAAGGCTGTGTTTCCAGTCTTCCCTCGGCCAACGATCCTTTTTCTCCTTCTTCTCTGTTGCCTGAGAGACGCGGATCATGGTGTTAGCTCAGGGTTTAAACCCTTTCTGGCCCCGGCTGCAGGATACAAACACTGAGCAGAAAAATCTCTCATTTCAGTTAGTAACTAATCCAAAATGTACTACAGTAACAATAGTTTGAAGTAGTTTGAGTTTATAAATAGTCCTGCTTTGGAGAGCATGCCTCCACCGCTCTAGGCGCCCCTCCACCTGCTTCTCACAGTCAGGGTATTCCAGGGGGATTGCTGCCTTTAACCTGTCTATCAGCGCTGATAGAGGCTCAGAGCTGCTCCCTGATGTAATCTCATCCCCTTATTGAACCCATTTGTCCGTCCTGCAGCAGCACACCTCGCTGTCATCTCTCTGTCATGTTCTACCATCACAAACTTCTCCGTCACAGCTGGATGTTTGTCCTTTAAGTCACACCTTGACAATTTAGACCAGCGTATGCCTGACTTCCTAGCAGACATGATGCTGATGCTGCCACTGCAAACCTTTCTTTTTCTTTTATTTATTTATTTTTATTTTTTTTTGAGGTGGGCAGTAAACAGCAGCTAGGTTAATAAATCAAAGACATGTGGCTTTTGCATCATTTCCTCAGCATTAATCTGTCCTGCGTTATGCAGAAGTTAGGCTCTCATTGGACAGAAGTTCTGGACTCGTTATGAATCCTCTATGTTTACGCCCAGAATTTAAAAAATACATAGAAAGTTCAGCGTATGCCAGCGTTTTAGGAGATTCTGGAACGTCCGGCATACGCTGGAGAAATCAGCAAGGTGTGACAGGGCCTCGACATTTTTGATACACTTCATGCCCAGCAGTACTTCAGGCTGTAGAAACTGCAGTAACCCGTTTTGAAAGGCATCTAATTAAATGAATAACGGACTAATGAGGAACCTCGCTGACCCCATGTTTGCTCCAGATGACGGCACATTCTGTTCGACTAACCCACTGAAGATATTTCCCACCTAATTTAATCTTTTATGAAATGTTAG
>NW_015152307.1:20204-21339 GCF_000732505.1 Cyprinodon variegatus
ATTTAACAGGAAGCCAATGAAGAGAAGCCAGGATAGGAGAGATATGATCTCTCTTTTTCATTTTCACATTGACTTCAATGAGTAGCACTTCAACTGACACATTGAATTTCTACATTTCCTTTTGGTCCAATAAGCCTCATGAATCTTTACCTTACATAGAAACTGAATTAGTCATAACCACTATTAGATAGGGAATAGTGTGTACCAGACCACATGCTTGGAGATTGCTGTGTAAAGGGGAAAAAATGCTGAGATTCAGCTCATCTTTGTGTCAAACCAGCAACAACCCAGGCAGCATGGCGGGGTTAATCACCGGCCTGTCACTGATACCGTCTCTGTGACCCACTTTTCACAAAGAATTACCGTATCAACAAATCTTCATAATGCACTGTGTGCTGAATGTTGCCACGCAGGCAGTTTTCTTTGTTTTTCTCTGCAGGAGCGACAGTTAGACGGGTGAAGGTAAGATCACAGAGCAGTGGAATAAACGGTGCAGGTGACGTGTGATGTCTCTGTTCTCAGGTACTCCACTGAGGCCCATCACTCCGGCGAAGATATCAGAGGAAGGTGACGATGTTTTAGGAGACTACACTGTTGGTGAACATGTCTGGGTGAACGGCGTCAAACCTGGAGTCATCGCCTACCTCGGGGAGACCCAGTTTGCCCCCGGACAGTGGGCTGGGGTAATACTGAACGACCTAGTTGGCAAGAATGACGGGTCAGTGGGCGGCGTGCGCTACTTCGAGTGCCAGCCCCTCCAGGGCATCTTCACCCGCCCCTCCAAGCTCACCCGCCAGCCGGTCGGAGAGGGGAGCGACGGCCACTCCACCGACTCCACACAGAATCAGAGTCAGCAGGGAGGCAGCGGCGCCCCTGCTGGCCAGAGGGTGGTGGTGCCGCTCAGGGAGGGGCTCCTCAATAGTGCGGTGAAAACAGGAAACGAGTCGGGCTCTAACTTGTCGGACAGCGGGTCTGTGAAAAAAGCTGGAGATAAAGACCTGCGTGTTGGAGACCGAGTTTTGGTGAGTAGCAGATTTCATCCATCCATCATCCATCCATCCATCATCCATCCATCCATCCATCCATCCATCCATCCATCCATCCATCCATCCATCCATCCATCCATCCATCCATC
>NW_015152307.1:22522-24042 GCF_000732505.1 Cyprinodon variegatus
CCATCCATCCATCCATCATCCATCCATCCATCCATCCATCCATCCATCCATCCATCCATCCATCCATCCATCCATCCATCCATCCAGTGTGTCTGAGGAGCTGTTTATTTGATTTTAACCCCATTTCACAAACCTCTAAATATAGGAAGGTATTTTCTGTACTTTGACTCTCCAAATGTTACTGTTAGATGAACCGTTGACTGTTGTTCATTCTGTGTTATCTGGAGATGATTAAGGAATAAATGTTTCTGTGTTCCTTCCAAGCTGAGGAAGTTATAGTGATGAATATGTAATCCCAGTTTGTCAGGATTTGCTTTTCTGAACCTTCATCCTTTGACCTTGTTTCCCAAACCCTCCTCAAACTGTTTACAGTGATGGCTCTTCATCTCGCGGACGTGTTCCCTGCTCTAAAATAATCTGACCCCGGCTCATTTTGCTTTCCATTAACTGATGGGCACTGGGGATGAGTAGCACCTCCACGCCAGTCAATATTATAAATCACTCTGGATTACTTTCAGCACTTAAGGAGAGGAGCGTGTGCTGCTGACACATTGATCAGTGAATCCATCTATTGCCTAAGCCTCTCCCAGTGTAATCCATCTGGCTGCGGTGGCTCAGACGTCCTCCCAGCCTCCTCTCAAACACCCACTTCAATATTTAGTGAAATTAGCTCAAACTGGGATTACACGCCGTGAACGCTGAATCCGTAGACATTCCTCTTCATTTGGTTTTATATTTTTAAATCGTTGGCAGCAGAAGGACATGCTGGGGAAGGAAATTCTCCACTTTATCAGGTGCTTTCAAGATTAGAAGAATTGAAAAGAGATGTTTTGGTGAATCATTAGTGAGTGTTGAGGATTACACTGTGTAGGGCTGGATTAGCTTTATTTTCACAGACAAAGCCCTGGTGACGTTTTAACCCTGATTCGCTCAGACATTTCTCGGCCATGTTGACAGCGGCCGTCTCTGCCTAACGTCTTGTGACACGGTGATCGTCCAGAGCTTTCACAGAAGGACAAACGCAGGCCCATCGCATTAATTCCTTTATTCTCTTTTTTCATATCGATTCATTCTTGAATGAATCTATTTTTTTTTTTCATTGATCTGTTAAAGGAAAAGTCCCCTCACATTCAGAATTCAAACTTCTTTAGGGGGTCCCCGCTCCATCTCGCCATCCGTTTGGGGTCCTTCACTAAAAAATTTAGAAGAGCCCTGATCTAATGAGCTTCATATTCATCTTCTACTGGTTTGGCTTCCAGATAGACGAGTCCGAGTAGCGCCATCCCACTACAGAGCTGAGTTCCACCTGGTTTGTAGACGTACAGTGAGAGCAGGTAGATCGCATCAGAGCGTCGGGTCGCACAGCGTGAGAACAAACATTGTGAGCTGGGAACTTTAAAAGTCGTAGAGAAGCAGTTGTTCCAATCGTTTAATTTCAGAATTCTCCCAGTGCTGCATGACCTTACACGAGTGAATAAAGTGAACGTGATTGGTCGTTTATCAAGGGGGCGGGATTGTTG
>NW_015152307.1:25787-26827 GCF_000732505.1 Cyprinodon variegatus
AAGTGTTAACGAGCAGTTGGACAGGTGTACCTAATAAAGTGGCCGGTGAGTGTGTGTGGATGCGCCATAAGAGATCCAGAGTTAGCCCTCAGCTTCAGCTGCTACAGCAGGAAACCACTGATTAAGGCCCAAATCTTTTTATTTGTCATTCACATGTGTTCCTGTGTGCCAAAACATTCATTTGATCTGGATCATGCCTCATGAAGCCCTCTTTCCTGAGGAAACGGGATGCCTGACCTGGATGGGGGAGTGTTGTCCTGTGAGTCACACATGTGCTCGCCATGTGTGGAAGACATTCAGCAGCTGTGCATGAAGCTCCGCCTGTCCTCCCAACAGGAAGCCATTATTTTCTCTCAGTGAGGTGACATTACTGGCTGACTCCTGATGAGTCTCTCTAGGCTGCAGCTGCCTTGTTGGAATGTAGTTTCCTGGAATATTTATGCTAAAGAAGGTGAAACGGATCAGAAACTGTAAAGGAACAAAAATGTTTTAGATTTTTGCCGTTTTTTAGGATTATTTTCTTCCCTAAACTTTGATTGAGAGACTCCAGATCAGCAGGAAAACATGACAGCAACATTTATGAATGAGCTCGTTGTTCAGCGAGCGGTACGCTCCGTTTGTGACCACTCTCCATCACTTTAATGACCACATCTCACGCCGTTTATTAGAAACAATCCCAAAGAAAAGTAGTTTTAAAAGCTGCTTTTTGAAATATCTGATTTTTACATCTCTTTTTTGTTTTTGTTGTTGTTGTTGTTTTCTGGAAACCTTCATGAATAATTCTGCAAAACAATTTTCTTCAATTTGATAAATAGAGCATGAAATGAACAGTGGTGTCAAAAGTTCACACATTTGTTACTTCAGTAGAAGTATAGATACTGCAGTTTAAAAACACTCTGGTAAAAGTTGAAGTATCAACTTGACCTCTTTACTCAAGTAAAAATGAAAAACTATGTGCTCCAAAAACTACTTAAAGTATAAAAGTATAAAGTAACCTTTAAAAAAAAAGGCAGATGCCACTATATGAACTGAAAGCTCAA
>NW_015152307.1:28215-29552 GCF_000732505.1 Cyprinodon variegatus
AGAGATATGATCTCTCTTTTTCATTTTCATCAGCCCTTTTCAGGCAGATTTTGATCAGTCTTTGTTGTTTGCAGGTGGGAGGCTCTAAGATGGGCGTGATCCGATACATGGGGGAAACTGACTTCGCTAAGGGGGAATGGTGTGGAGTGGAGCTGGATGAGCCCCTGGGAAAGAACGACGGAGCAGTTGCTGGTACAAGGTATGCTCACGCTGTACTGCGCATGCCAGTGATGGTGCACAATTAGGAGTGGAAAAAAAATCTTTTTTGCAATATAATATCAATCTTTTAGATCCTCGTATCGATCTTGAATGAATGAATGAATGAATGAATGATTACTTTATTTCACTTTAAAAACAAAAAATTCAGTTATATTTTTTACAAAAGAATCCAGCAACCGAAAAAGGAATAGTCTTATTTTTGCCTATCCTGTACCATCATAACAATAATGCACAATAAAACATTTATACTAATAAATAATTACTAAACACATAACTTAAACTGAAAAATCAAACTTTCATTGTAAGCTTTTATAATTTTAGATTTTAAACTCAAGATTGTTTTCTACCTTTGGCTGCTTTAGATCGCCAATGAAACGTCAAATAATAGCAAATATGGCTAATAAATATGTTGAGACTCCAGAAGAGATCCGATACTTAAGAAACAGGTGCGATACAGTTTGTCCGATAAGATGACGTCATAAGAAGGGGCGGGGCCCCGAGCAGATGTGGTACCTACATCAGCACCCCCATCTGAAAGAAAAAATTGAAGGAAATGTTGGCAGGATGTAAAGGTATAGAGATTGCTGCTCTGCTATCAAACTAACAAATGTCCCGCTCTCCTCTTTCCTGCAGATACTTCCAGTGCCTTCCAAAGTTCGGCCTCTTTGCACCCATCCACAAGGTGATCCGCATCGGCTTTCCCTCCACCAGCCCGGCCAAGGCCAAGAAGAGCAAACGGGTTGCCATGGGGGTGTCCTCTCTGGCCCACAGCCCCAGCAGCTCCTCCATCAGTTCAGTCAGCTCGGTGGCCTCCTCTGTGGGCGGACGCCCGAGCCGAGCTGGACTGGTAAGACGGCTGCAGTGTGCTCCAGGCTCACGCTGAGAGCAGACGGGCTGCTTCAGCATGATTGGCTGAACAGCTTAAAGGGTCCGGTAGATGTTTGGTGATGTCATTGTGCAGCGGTTCAAAGAGCTGATCACATTTATCTAGTTTTGGTCGTGTTTTGAAGATGAAAGCATCAACTGCTTCATTAAAGCACAATTTCCTGCCTGCATGAGGCTTGAACGCTTATCTGTGATGGTGTGGTTCCCATAGCAACCAGTGACTCAGCATTTTC
>NW_015152307.1:30908-33235 GCF_000732505.1 Cyprinodon variegatus
CAAGTTTTGCTTTACTCTGTGAAACTAGTTCATTTATTTTAATCATGCTTGATAAATGTGCTCATCTCAGAGGCTCTGTGTCGTAAAGGCTTAGATCCTGGCAGCAGACGGGGCATCGGAGTATCTCACATTGATTTTAGCTTCTGGTTACAAGCCAGCGCTTGGATGGAGAACACTCCCTTCTACTTTCCTTAATTGTTGGCAGCGCCGCGAGACGGCAAAGAAAGCAGGCTCTGTGATTATCTGGCTGATCACCCTGCAGCAGATACTCTAAAGGCGCAATGTTTGGTCCGTCACAGTTTCATTCAGGACTAAAGAGCAGCGGTTTATTTATTAAATGCATGCCTGATGTGTAGGAACAGAAATATAGAGCCTACAACAAGAATCAGTGATGAACTTCCTTCTTCTTTGGATATATATTCTGCTTTTTCTAGAAATGAAATATCTCTAAAAGTCTTTGTATTCTTCGTTCTTAGCTAATCCTTCCAACATCACCTTATTATCTGTGTTTAATTCTGTTCAAGTTAAACTTGCAGAGTTGGAAGAGAGCCTCAGACATGGATAGGTTTGAAAAGAGGTCCCTCTAGAGGACAAAATATATATTGCAGTTTACAATATCCTCAAACAGGAAATTTAAAGTCTCTTTTAAAGATTTTCAGTTTTGATATTAATAATGATAATAATAGACAATTTAATTTGTTTTACTGAAGAGACATAATAACTTTTTAATGAAATCCTGAGAGATAAACTGAGAAAGTTTATTTTCTGACGTTTTTGTCACTTGCTTTTCAGTACGATACTTTGCTATTTTGGTAAATCCACACATAATCACTGAATACTTCCTGGACTTTGAAGAAGTGTTTTCATCCTGCTCTATAGTCACAGTTTTGGGCAGTTTTTTCCCAGATCTCCCAAACAATACGATGATCTTCAGTCTTTCGTTTCCTAAAGGATTTCTGCCTGCTCTTCTCTTGCAGACGAGTAGCTTCCTTAACATCTCACCTCTCTGTGTTCCTTCATGAGTTCCTCCTAACTGCTGCCAGAGAGAGCAAGCTCTGCAGCACAGGCCACATGATTCTCTGGCCTCCCCATGATGACTGTAGCTGGTATTTTCCTGTAGCATATAAATGAAGACGTGTGGAAAAATCAGGAAACACTGTAGAATATTTTATAATTTAAAAAGAAAAGTTAACTTCTGAACAAGTGATTTAACTACAGATAAAACCCAAAAAAGAGAACCTTGTTCTATTCATCAGAATAGGATTTATTATCATCACATTGTCACAAGTACAGAGCAAAGAAATTCACTTTCACTGCTTTTTTTTTTTACACATTGTATTCCTTAAGCTGGATTTTTATTTGGAGAAAATTCAGCTGCAGATAATTTGGCTGCAAATGTGTTGACCTTTTGGTGAACTCAAGCAGAAGCAATCAACACTCGATGCAGCCGAGCAGCTTCTAGCCGACGCGTCACTGCGGTTAATGTTAGTTGTAAAACTCATTTCTTTCAAATCTAAAACATTTTCTGCAATAGAATAATAGAATTTCTTTTTTTTTTTTTGACTCCGTTTCCATAAACATCACATTAAAAAGTTAGTTTTTTTCCATGTCATGAATGTCTCTTTTATTTTTTTAACAACTGCAAACTTTAAATAAGTATTTCGGCAGCAGAATCCCAGGGAGCTGATGGAGCAGGTGCTTTTCGTCCCTCTAACCTTCGATCGATGCTTCCTCTTCCGTCTCCCTTTCAGCTGACGGAGACGTCGTCCCGCTACGCCCGTAAAATCTCGGGCACCACGGCGCTCCAGGAGGCCCTCAAGGAGAAGCAGCAGCACATTGAGCAGCTGCTGGCCGAAAGGGACCTGGAGCGAGCTGAGGTTGCCAAGGCAACCAGCCACATCTGCGAGGTGGAGAAGGAACTGAGCGTCCTCAAAGCGCAACATGTACAGGTATGAAAACAGCCAATGACCAGAGTGGAGGTTCAGGTGTGTTTAAGCCAGCGACCTGAAGCAGTCGTCCTCTTTGTGTCCACAGTATGTCGCTGAAAACGAGAGCGCCATGCAGCAGGTCCAAACCATGCTGGCCAGCACACAGAAAGACAAGCTGGAGCTGGTCAATCAGCTGGAAGAGGAGAAGAGGTGATGCATTCACTTACCTTCTGTGTCCCAAACTAAGAGATCTAAAAGATTCATCAGAATTGATCCGTTTTTGCTCCAGTTCACAGCGAGCTCAGCCATCTTTGGAAGGTTTGGTGTTTGTAAGACGGAAAAAAGCCTAGGGGTGCACCGATAAATCGGCCCCGATTTCCTTAATTTAGGGTGATTGGT